>NW_015540898.1:1558717-1575852 GCF_001515605.1 Sinocyclocheilus anshuiensis
AGATATACAGACAGACAGACAGACAGAGTTCTACTTAACTTGTCTGTTTTACCTTTAGTTATTTAGTACATCAACGTATAATGAATTAAAAATGAACTGAAATAAAATGTTTTTTTTTGTAGTTACTATAATAATCCTATAATTAACTAACTAAATATAGCTTCAAAACATACAAACTGTGAATATTTCAGCTGGAAACATTACACACACTTTTTCATTGTTACAAATTCAACAACCAATATTCACCTTTCAAAGTTTATTTGTATATTACTTCACTTTATACTGTTGCTTCCACAAAGTCAGTGGCTCAGATTCATGCGTTTAAATCTATTTCTCAGTCTGACACCAGAGACTTGCAGAAGGAAACAACATTTTTCAGTTACTTTAGTTTACTTGTTACATAATCTAAACATCTGTCATCAAGACCACCGCAAAAACAAAACAGCCTGCAGTGATTCCCAGCATTAGCTGCTGCTTTGAATACTGCGCTGCTCAAAAAATAAAGTCTGATTCATTGAGATGCGAAGGTGAGGTTTGCAGTGTGATGATTATTAATGACGACTTACTTTACGCTTGACATCAGACGCCAGGCTGAAGAGAAGAGAGGTGTAGAAACCCAGCTCCAGCATGTAGTACCAGTACTGAGACGACAGGAGAGTCTGAGAGACAGAGAGAACGTTCACTCGAATAATGTACAGTATAAACTAGCCACATCTGATTACGTACTAACAGACTTTATTGTTATTACTTGACTGCAAATTCAGTTTGATGCAGATCAAATTTCTTCAGTAGAAGTGAGTAATATGACCAAAATCTTTATCAAAGAATGAGTAATTTATATCATGTTTACGGTATCATTTATTATCTTATTTTGCTGGAAATTCACCTCATAAATGTTCTATATATTCACCTCATAAATGTTCTATATATAACCATGTGATAAGGATTTTTTTTAATTATCACGTCAACTAAATGCTTACACATGGGTTTAAATTCTACAAAAGAAAGGTACCATCTGATGTTATTATTTGCCTTGTGAGAAAGTCTGCTTTGAATGTGCACTTTTAAAAAGTATGTTTTCTTAAAAGTATATTTCTTCATATACATGCGTTTTAAACATTAAACATCAGAAATCTGGGTTTTCAGAATGACAAAGTGTATAAGTGTGCTCAACAGCACTGAATGTGCATTTGTACTGTACTTCAAATCTGAAAAGCATATTTTGTAAAAAAAAAATAGTATAGTATTAATGAAATAAAAGGCCACTTGAGTGCACTTAAAGAGAGACACTTTCATGACTATCTCTTAACACACTTTTAAAAAGTGCACTTTGTAATAATGTCAGTTTCATTTAAAGTATATTTTTAAATCATTGTTTTATTAATCTTTTGTCATGTTTTAAAGAAGTACACTTATTTTGATGTGTTGACTAACATACTAAAGCACATGTAAAGTACAGTGCTTGATTATAATTTATACTTTTAGTGTTATTCAATATTACGTTTTAAGTAAATATATTTTAAACTACAATTTCATCATTATAAATGTGTAATTACAAATGTATTTAAATACTTGTATTTTAATGTCATTAAAGTATATTTTAGTTTATCATAAATGCTTGTCAGTACATTCAGCAGGAACACTTTAACCATATTTAAAAGACAATAGAATTATGAAATTACATATAAAGATGTACTGAAGTCCTACTTAAGTGGGTAAAAAACCACTCCTTAGTTTGACTAATTGCATTTAATAAACTATAATGCATTAAATTGCAAATAACATGCAATTAAGTGTCTGAAATCATCACATTCAGTTCACACTTAAGTATGTTATTTTAAAGTACATTGTTTCCTAAATAATTACTCTTTTTTTAAAGTATGCTAAAGTGTACTTCCTTTTCACAAGGGATTCTCATGTTGAACTTTATATGGGCACAAACAAAAATACCACATTATTCATAACAAATGAATGACACACCTGAAATCAGCACAACATCAGCTCTATTTAATGTTAGTTGGTTATGGAAATGCTTAATTCTTATGCACTAAATTTGTAGTATGTGCAGCATGTTCAAACCTCTACATTGCGAGTAAATCACTCGCATATGCGACTAAATCTTACTCTGGGCGACTAAATGATGTCTAATTATAGCCAATGGCTAATAAATTCTCAGATTTTACTCGCCAGTATTCAATTGCCAAGGTGTCCGTAGAGGGCTGATGTTTCAAAATTGTTGTACAGTTACTAAAGTATACCGCATTTGCTGGAAATGACAAAAGAGCAGCTCAGCATGAGGCCATGTGTTTAACTCACCAGAGTGGGGAAGCCTTTCCACATCTCCTCGAGATCATACAACCAGGGCTTCTAGAGAAAGAGACGGACATGACGGATTGTGTTAAGCATTAAATCAGCACAGGAAATAAAACCAGAGAGTTAAAACAGGCTGAAACTGCAAATGACTTACATCTATTAGTGCAGCAAGACCACCGATGAAGGCGAGAAGATAAAAGGCGAATCTCCAGCTACAAAAGAGCAAAGGTGGTTAGTTAAGTGTTAGATGCCATAACTAAACCGTTATGGGGGAAAACAGCTTTATTTTCCATGTTTATACATGTTTTTTCCAAGTAACATACAAATATTTCACTATATCTGTGATGCACCAAATTTCAACATAAAAAAAACATCTTCGTCTGAAAATTAATTTTCGGTTTTAGCCAAAATAGTTCCGGAGGGCCAAAATCATTGACCAGAGCAATGATGTTTAATTAGCATTTCTCTGATGCCACATTTTGACTGTGTCAGAGACTAATTCATGCACACAACGTGGATAGACTTTTTAATCAATCTTCATTTGGATGAACGGAGATCTTTTCCGTTGATCTGTGAGCAAAAATTCACTAAACTTTATTTTTAGTGCGTGCCATCCAATAATCACAATAAGCTTTGTTATTTTTTATATGAAACAAAGTCTGATCTTTCATATTCTGTCAATTGTATCATGAAATACAATCAATAAATGTTGTTTTGACACTCTTTAATGTTGTGACAGATGGCTGTAGCTGCACCGATCACCTCTTCCTCTTTACTACTAGTTATAGCATGAAAAACACATGAATGAACATCAAAGGTGTGGAAAGAAACAGAACAATTTATTGAAATCAATCACGTCTCGTGTAATCGATCAAACAGAGACGTCAGTAAAACAGCTTGTGAACAATGATGTCATGTAACGTCACATTTCCCTCAGGAAAGACATTCAATGTTCATGAAATCATTAGTGAGCTCGAAAAAACGAAGACATAAATATTTGCACTATATTACATATTCATTATATATTTACTAGTGCTGTCAAATCGATTAATTGCGATTAATTGCATCCAAAATAAAGGTTAGTGTTTACATAATATGTGTGTGTGTACTGTATATATTTATTATGCATACAGTATATGTGAACCTGGACCACAAAAGCAGTCTTAAGTCGCTGGGGGATATTTGTAGCAATAGCCAAAAATACATTGTTTGGGTCAAAATTGTAGATTTTTCTTTTATGCCAAAAATCATTAGGATATTAAGTAAAGATCATGTTCCATGAATATATTTTGTAAATTTCCTACAGTAAATATATCAAAACTTTTTGGTTAGTAATATGCATTGCTGAGTTCTTCATTTGGACAACTTTAAAGATGATTTTCTCAATATTTAGATTTTTTTGCACCCTCAGATTCCAGATTTTCAAATAGTTGTATCTCAGCCAAATATTGTTCGATCCTAACAAACCATACATCAATGGAAAGCTTATTCATTCAGCCTTCAGATGATGTATAAATCTCAATTTAAAAAAATTGACCCTTATGACTGGTTTTGTGCTCCAGGGTCACATATAAATACACACACATGCATGTGTTTATGAAAAATATGTTATGTTTATATATTAAATATATTTTTATATAATATAAATTATATGAATATAAATATATAAATGTAAATACATTTAAATATTTTCAAAATATATACTGTATGCGTATGCATTTATATATACATAATAAATATACACAGTACACACACATATATATAAACACAAACTTTTATTTAGGATGCGATTAATCGCGATTAATCGATTTGACAGCACTAATTTTACTTAACTTGTTATTATTATTTAATGTATGTTTGAATAAATCTGTCATGAAAACAAGTTATTACAGCCACCGTTTAATTGTTTATATTTCATGAATTAGATTCAAACATAATTATATAATAAAAAAGTTGATATAAAAACAGCCTTATATGCAATTTAAATGTTCATATATAAATCAATTTTTTTTATCTGAGTGTTGATTATTAAATTAATTTGATTAATTCATTCATTATTAAAAAAAACTTTTTAGTTTGAGTAAATTTTTAGTTTCGGCTAAATGGAAATTTTAATTTTCAGTTTCTGTGTTCCCTTTTTCTGTGATTTGTTAAAAAACAATAATTTCCAATGTAATTAATCACTAATTACATTGGATTTTTAACCACTACTTGATTATTTTTAAAGCTCTTTAAAGTGTGAAATAGTCTTATATATTTAGTCACTAGCAAAAAGTTTGAGAGCAGCCGAACAGTGATGTTTTTCTGGGTTGTGCACTATTAAGATGAATGGCAATGATACGCACCGAGATCCTCCTCGTTCACTATGTTTAACCTAAGTGCACCATTTCTTGCCATAGAATTCAATGCATTAGGCTTTAAGACCTGAGCTGGAAAAATGTGCAGTGCTGCCATCCTCCAGGACCAGGATCGAGAAAATCTGCACGTGAACGAGCCTTTAAAACTTTTACTGAACATATGAATAATTTAATAAGTGCCAAACACCAGTGGGAACACTTCAGAGGATCAGACTTGCCATTTACGCAGAACTGACTTCAGCTTTTGCACTTACAGAAACCGCTTTCATAAAGCACCATTTAATCTCATACATCAGCAGCCAAAGCTCATCTCACAGGACGACGGTCGATGGTAACAGGACTATAGAAAGCACTTGTGAGGAGTGTGTATCTGTTGGTGTGTGTTTTTTCACCTGGCCTCACGAAACTTCTTGAGAAGGTTGGGTCTGTCTTGATTCCTGCGCCGCCTGAACCAGCGCTGGACCTGTCGCTCGGTCCATCCCGTCTGCTTGCACAGTTTCTCTACTGAACTCTGGAGAGCAAAAACACATGAAGAGCTGATATTGCAGGCCGATTTGTTATTCATGTATGAGAGTGGCTAGCAGTGTACACACCTGTGTGGGGTGTTTAGTTGTGTTGCAATAGTAGGACTCCAGTGTGAGGTTGTGTGTAACTCGCCGTCTGACTGTTTCCTTCAAGCCCAGCAGAGAGGCTAGCGGTGTAGCAACATATCTGAACATACAGGCAGACGTTTTCGAAAAAAATTAACACTTTTATCCAGCAAAGATGCATCAAATTGATCAAAAGTGGCAGTAAAGTTTTATTTTTATTTCAAATAAATGCTGTTCTTTTGAACTTTCTAGTCATCAAAGAATCCTGAAAAATAAAATGCATCACACTTTCCACAAAAATATTGTGCAGCACAACTGTTTTCAACATTGATAATAATCAGAAATGTTTCTTGAGCAGCAAATCAGCATATTAGAATGATTTCTGAAGATCATGTGACACTGAAGACTGGAGTAATGATGCTGAAAATACAGCTTTGATCACAGAAATAAATTACATTTTACAATATATTCACACAGAAAACAGCTATTTTAAATTGTAATAATATTTCACATTTTTACTGTATTTTTGATCAAATAAATGCAGCCTTAGTGAGCAGAAGAGACTACAAACATTAAAAAACCTTAACCCCTAACTTTTGAACAGTGTCTTTATCGTCCATATTTATAGTCTGTGTACCATTGTTGTATAATATTAGTCCATTTATTCAAAGACTTTAGATGAGTCTAAACAAAGACGGTGCACTCCTACGACTAATGAATGGGAGAAAGTGTGGCTTTGCTCCGGTTGCTATAGAAACAGTAAGTGTTCTGAGATGCGCGCTAGGACTGCGCATGCGCATTGGCCAGTCTAGCCTGAAAAATAAGTTTTTTTAACGCTATTTGAGCATAAGAAACAACATTTATGAGACAGTTGTTGTCAGATTTTGGAGAATTTTATGTTTCACCATTCAAAGAGAGGCCACCGAGTGAAAAGACTTGTCTTAAACGGACCACTGCTTTCCGTTGCTACTGTCTTTTTATTATTATAATTATTTATTTATTTTATTCAAAAAAATTTTTTTTGGACTATGCATTTTAAATGACCTTGATTGATATGTTGAATTGGACTGTTCAGTTTGATTAATGATTAGTGACTTTAGACTGTGGCTCTGTTCCAAATGCCAGTCAGACGCCTCAAAGTCTAGTCAGGCAGCTTATTATAGTTCAGACCAGATGATGTAATTAGGCGTATTTTAGCGCACTGATCCTAATTCAGCCTCTTATTCCTTAATTCTGAGACTCACGGTAATTAAAAATTCACAGGATGACTGAGAAAGCAAGAGATGATGTGAAGAGACAGCTTAGGATAAGAGAGGGATGGGAGAGTAACATGAAGGGAGTGACGCAGGGAGAGAAGATATTAAAGTTTGAAAAGCGAGAGACAAAACGCACATCGACACCTATAAATAGAACTAAAGATCTATTTATAAACCAGTCAGACAGAGGCAGAGGGAGAGAAAATAATAAGCTCTGCATGGAGGACATACAGTTAAACACAGAGAAAGAGAAAGACAGAGCTCTGACCCACCTCTCAAAGACCTGTCGAATTACTAGAAACAGGACGGCGATTGGCAGTGCCACCCACAAATCCCGTGCCTTCGCGTAGACTCGCCCATCACGGTCCTCCAGATCAGCCCATCCCAAACCCTCCGGGAACCACAGACGCTCCTGCCAGAACACTTCACTCACCCACTCCAGCATACTGCAGAACAGAGACACACAGACGAGTTACACTCATGACTCTGAAAGACGCTTTTATCCAAAGCAACTCACACTGCATTCAAGGTACATGTTTTTATCAGTTCTTGCTTTCCCTGGGAATCGAACCCATGACCTCTGTGTTGCTAGTGCCATGCTCTGCTGTACTGCCATCCATCCATCCATCTATCATTCATCTATCATCCATCCATCCATCAACCCACCCATCCATCATCTATCCATCCATCCATCTATCCATCCATCTATCATCCATCTATCCATCTATCTATCCATCCATCCATCCACCCACCCATCCATCCATTCATCTATCATCCATCCATCAACCCACCCATCAATCATCCATCTATCCATCTATCTATCCATCCATCCATCCATCCACCCATCCATCCATTCATCTATCATCCATCCATTCATCCATCAACCCACCCATCCATCCACCCACCCATCCATCCATCCATCCAACTATCCATCCATCCATCAATCTATTCATCCATCCATTCATCCATCATCCACCCATCAATCATCCATCCATCATCTATCCATCCATCTATCATTCATCCATCCATCAACCCACCCACCCATCCATCCATCCATCCATCCATCCATTTATTCATCCATCATCCATCCTCCATCCATCCATTCACCCACCCATCCATCATCCATCCATCCATCCATCCATCCATCTATCTATCCATCCGTCAGTCTGCAATTAAAAAGCATGTTAAAGAAATGTTCATAGTCCAGACTTGCCTAAATGTTCTGACAATAATAATTACTGCAATTACTCTGAAACCAATCTGTTTCTTCCTTCTCTGAAGAAACAAACATATAAAGAACATCCAGTCTGAGCAGCTTCAGGGGCGAACAACATACATGTCCTGAGTGGTTGCTGAGGCATTGCTTTGCGGTTGCTATAAAGAGTTCAGGGTGGTTTCAATCACATTACTTCTATCTTTCTTCAACGCGGAAGTAAGCCTATGGGCGAGACTTCCGGTTCATTAGCCGCTATAGGTAGATAACGAGAAGAATAACAACGTGCAGTAAACTGTAAAACTGTTTGCTCTACAAACCAGTGTGTTCATAATTAAGATAATACATTAAAGTAATATGGTAAGACACACCAATTTTCAATATCAAGCAGCAAAACGAACTGTTTTGTTCAGCTAAAAATAGCTGGACACAGATGAGACCGGAAGCTAGACCCATAGAATTTACAAATGGTTGCGCCGCCCATTTTTCCGGCAAGAAAAAGGTGGATAGGACGTTGCTAAGATGTTCTGGGTTGTTTCTGCCACGGAATAAAAATAAAATGTAGGCTAAATTTGACTTTTCATCTCACAATTCTGACTTTTTTCTCACAATTCTAAGACATATAAACTCAAAAATGCGAAATATAATATATAGGCTATATATTACTACAGCAGCAGCACACTCTCCTCAACAACACACACGATTTGAAGAATCCTGCATGTCTGCAAGTCTGAACGCTGCAGGAAGACGCAAACACTGAACGCCGTTTGTTCTAAAACCTCTAAACCTCTAACCCACAGTACGAGTGAAAACAACAGTGCTGCCTTAGCAAACACAACTGTGTTATAAAATCTTGATATGGGTACATGCATGGGCCATGTTAAACAGTGACACAGTGATCTCACGCAGCATCTCTGAAGCTTGCAGATCACGTAAAGCTTTGTTCCAGCTGCGCTGTGCTCACAGATGGTTTTGGCTCCTAGACACCATCTTTACTTTCGACTTACACAGATCACGCACAGGCTTCCAGTGGGTGGAGTGACTGGTTATGTTATAACCTCAAGAAAGACCACAGTTGATCTAGATAAGCTGGATGTCGAGTTCGAGTTGTTGTTTTTCATTTTGAAGAGGAAGAGCGTGCATGCTGTTTGATATTACAAGGCATCTGAAATCAGACTGAGGCAGATGTGATGTGTGTGTGTGAGCTGTACCGATATAGCTGAGGTTTGTGTGATGTGGTGACTCTATAGTGGCCTTCTAATTATTACTGCCGCTTACCAAGCCTTGCATTATTATTGCTTTGCATTATTATTACATGCACTTATTTTTTGAGTGTGAAACCCTGAAAAAATAAGTGACCTAAGAGGGAAAAACTGTATAACCACTTATACTTTTTTTTACAAAAGATGCATTTTATTGAATCAATTTGATTTCTGCCACTGCTTCTGTTTTCACAATAAGCATGTAGCTTATTTTACATTTAAAATCCACCTGCCCTTTTGAATGCACATGATGCTTCTGGCCATTACTCATATTAAGGGTTAAGAATTTTTTAATACTACAGTTTAAAGTTCAGTGTGTGTGTGTGTCATCTTGCAGCGTTTGCGCTCCAGACATGACTGATTCCTCAAATCATACGGCTAGTCTGAACTTCAACATCAGGCCCCGATAACAGAGTCTAGTTTAGGGCTGAAACTACATGGTGACCTTACATTTAACGCTTTAGATATTCCACAGTTAAGCCTGAATCTGCACTCAGCTTTGCATGTTTGAAGTGTCATAGCAACGACTGCTTAGACAGGAAAAAGCTGCAGATCTATGCATAAAACAGCCTATCACAGTTCATTATCTTGTTATATGATGCAATAGTTTCTGCAAATGATTTCACAGAGTGGAAAATGTGCAACGTATGTGTAGTCAAAATGGGGAAATATCTCTTCGAAAAACATAGTACTTGATGACATCTCATGGCAATCACATAAAGTAGGTATTCCTCAGAAGAGCTAATTATAGCAGCCTAGTTTTGTCCTGACTGGTTTCTGATAGTCTGATGAAAATCCCTCAGTCTTGTGCAGCGCCTGGTCTCAGTGTCAGACATATACACCATCTGATGCATACTGCACAAAAAAACTGGAAAGCATCAGGTCCAATCTGATTGACTGTCCATAAGCAACTTCAGGGTGCACAGGTTTAAACCAGATCGCCTGGGAACAAAACTGTGCTTACAAAGTACCAGGATGCTACAAAGAGCCCTGCTGGATTTGGGTTTGCATTACATCTTTGCATTTCGGTTACAAGAGTAGCAAGTAGAACCGTATATTTCAATTTGTGTGAAATTTTTAAAGTCAGCATGAAATGAAAATCCAACATATCTTTTTTTATATAAATGCATATAGGTCTTATTGTGAATGATTCATACGGGTATCATTTTTTTGATCTCTTAAACGTTTAATCGATATGGCATAACTCGATCTTTCATGTGAAATGACAGGCTTCACTTTGGTGATGCATGCAGGACTTTCCAATCAAAATAATGGAAAAGAACATTTTAAATCATTATGTTTTACTAATCTTGTGTCATGCTTTAAAGTACACTTATTTCGATTTTGTTGACTAACATACTAAAGCACATGTAAAGTACTATAAAGTATAGGTATTTGATTGTAAGTTTAACTGTATTGTGTTATTCGATATTACATTTAAAGTTAATATATTTTGAATGCACTAAATTATTACAAATGGGTAATTACAAATATATTTAAATACACGGGTTTCAATAGAAATGACTGTAAAAGTATATTTTAGTTTATCATAAATGCTTGTCAGTACATTCAGTAATAACACTATAACTATATTTCAAAGATATTTGTAGTTACGTGTACTTTTAAACTTAAGTCCTACTTAAGTGGGTCAAAAAGCTGCAAAAAACTGCATTTAATATAACTTTAAATGATAATACATTTTCATTCAATTGCAATTAACATGCATTTAAGTATCCGAAAACATTACATTTAGTTTGCACTTATGTTTAGTAGCCCACTTTTAAACACGCCCCTTTCTCACAATTGTTTGCAAGCAAGTGCCACGCCCACATCTCAACATCCAATCAACAGCTGATGCATAGAATCGAGATCTTTTTCTTTTTTGATAATGCATTACACCGAGATGTACATCACAATATGGAAGAAGAAAAATCTTCATCATGACTTTAATGGGCTTCTGCCACAAAACTCTATTATTGTGGTATCACTCAAAGGTTTAGCACTATCCATTTCTTTGAGCCAATCACCAGAACCATAAATAGCATGTGTCTGATCACTCTATTAAAGTGCACACAGACAATGATCGGTGTTTTTCTGAGAGCGTTTCCTCTCGCTGACCCCTGTGAGAGGACAAAGCTCCAGCAGATGTGGCCTGAACATTACCTTCATTGATATTCTCCACTCACACAATCCATCACAGAACAATAACACCACACCGCTCATGAATTCATGAGGTCAGACAAACATGTGCAGCAGTAAACATCAGGTTCAACACAATCCATTTAAGAGAATTAGTTACGGATGAGTTTTCAAGTGTTTGGTCAAACTGGGGCCATGTGCTACATAAACAGATGCATTAAGGAAATAATCTTTTTGTGTTCCACAGCAGAAAATAACAACGATATGGGAGTACGATATGAATAAATGAACAGAATTTTTATTTTGGTGAACTATATCTTTAAATCCCATGAGTTACATTTAAGAGATGACAGTTTTATAAAACAGAAGTTGAATCAGTGACAGACTAACACACTTCTGTTTTAATGTTTGGGTGCAGCGTTTGTGTTCTTCCTGTTGTGAGAGCAGTTCATAAACAACAGCCCTAAACGAACCCTGGTCAAAATTAAGACCATCGAAATTTAATTCACTGCGCTTAAAACTTGTCACATCAAATTTAATCTGTACTATATATAACAGAGGCTGGCCTTGTGAAAAAGAAGTCCGCTCAGTTGTATTGAATGTGCAGCACTGCAAATCTTAAAGTGCACTTAAAGAATATGGCAGACAGCTGGCTGAGGGCGGAGATATGCTAATACAGGACAGTCCTCCAGCGGTTGTGGGCGGGGCCTGAGCAGCAGTGTGATGTCATACCGCTCAGAAAATTAAAACCGTTTAGGATTTTTGCATGGGAATTTAAAAAAAGAAGTGAATGGACGTTTATCATTGTAGGGTGGTTGTGTGCAAACACCATGTAAAAGTGAATTTTGCATCCGATGTCCCCTTTAACACACTTAAAAAAAAAAAAAAAAAGCACTTTATAATAATGTCAAAATAAAGTTTTAGAGTACATTTTGAAAGCATTATGTTTTAATCATCTTTTGTTATGTTTTACACTTGTGTTGACTAACATTTAAAACACATGTAAAGTGCTTGATTATAATTTTATGTTATTTGATATTGCATTTTAAAGTCAATATATTTTAAATGCACTAAAATGCAACTTCATTACAATGGTGTAATTACAAATATATTTAAATACATGACGTACAGGTTTCAATAGAAATGACATTAAAGTACATTTTAGTTGATCATAAATGCTTGTCAGTACATTCAGCAGGAACACTTTAACCATATTTTAAAGACAATAAAATTATGAAATTAGCCTACATATAAAGATGTGCTTAAATCCTATTTAAGAGGGTCAAAAAAGCACTCTAAAGTTCAACTAACTGCATTTAATTTAAAATTAAACTAGGCCTACATTTAATTTAATTGCAGTTAAGATGTGTCTGAAAACATTACATTTAGTTCACACTTAAGTATATTATTTCTGTAATAAGTACTCTTTTTAAAAGTATCCTTAAGAGCACTTGTTTTTCACAGGGCGTGTTTAGCAGTCAAATGCATCAGTGCTGCAAACATGCTACGAGTACAAGGTCAGATAAAGTTCTGCTTAACACTCTCACTGTGTTGTTTCAGAACTCGTGTTAATGCAAGCATTCCTCTTCACCGCAGTCAGACACGCCTGTGAGGGTCAGACGCCACGACAGAGCTTCCTGAGCTCTCATTGGCCGCTCTGCTCATGTGACTCCACTCTGGCCATTCTCTGCTCAACCTATCAGTGCACTGTGTGAGTGTGTGTCTGGCAGGACCGTGAGGAAGTATGTAAAGTGTTCTGCGAGGAACAGCGTTTTGTTGAGTGCTGGAAACTCAAGCAGTGAGTGTGTGAATGATAAGAAGTGTGTGGAGATGTCACAGATGATTTTAATATGTTCCGAATGCTAATACAATATAATCAAATATCTGCAGTTTATATGGAGAACGATTATTGAACCGCATGGTATAGTTATGATCTACTAGCAGAGGCTAAACTAGAGCATGCTAACCAGAAAAACCTTGAGACTTTGGCATCTGTATGTTTGTGTCTTTTTGAAAACACTGTCTGTCAGCACCAAAGATGCATTAAAATCTATTTACAGAGCAATAATGATGCTTAATGGCAACCATCCCAATCCCAGATGTGTGTCAGACAAGGTCGACTAAAACAGTCTAATTAATAAATGATTCATTCAACAAGGTCAAATGCTCTGACACGGTCCGTCCGCTGAATATACACATCTACAGTTATGCCCCTCTAATCAAGACGAGCACCACCGGGTAGATTATCAGATGATGAGAAAACTCTTGCTAGGAAACAATCACAAGACATGAAATCAATCGAAATGAACTGAACAGATCAGCTGAATAATCTTCCATTTTAAGACTACGCATTAAATCTCACAACTCTTGTGAACACACGTTTCTAAGCAATTATAGGCTACTTTTGATGAAAGGAGTAAAAAATCCCCCAGACTTCCACTGAAGGAGGGAGCTGAGTCATATAGACCACAGGACTGTTTGACTTGAGAAACTTCCTAGTAACCGCATAGCAAGACGTCAACAACCACTCACAACACCGTCCTTCACAACATCAGGGCCCGCCCACTTTTTCAGCGGCGTTGCTATTTTTCTCATTCATTTTTGCCATAGGGATTTTTTAAAAAGTCTGTTAAAGCATTATAAGCCATGAACCAAACCAACCAGCTACAAGGTGCATCACAACATGACAAACTTTGATTTGAAGCAGTGTTTGAGAAAAAAAAAAGACAAAGATACAAAACTATGTTCCTAACAGCTTTAGTAACAGAAAGAACTACAATCCCATGAAGCATTGCGAATGACATAGTCAAGTTAAAAACTACTGAGAAATATAAAACTATTCATTTAACGTTAATTATATTTATAGAAACAAAGTTCAAGTTTATTGTAAAATATGCACATATGTGACCCTGGAGCACAAAACCAGTCATAAGGGTAAATTTTTTTAAATTGAGATTAACACACCAACTCAAAGCTGTATAAATAATCTTTCCATTGATGTATGGTTTGTTAGGATAGGACAATATTTGGCCGAGATACAACTATTTGAAAATCTGGAATCTGAGGGTGCAAAAAAATCTAAATATTGAGAAAATCATCTTTAAAGTTGTTCAAATTAAGTTCTTAGCAATGCATATTACTAATCAAAAATTAAGTTTTGATATATTTACAGTAGGAAATTTACAACTATCTTCATGGAACATGATCTTTACTTAATATCCAAATGATTTTTGGCATAAAATAAAAATCGATCATTTTGACCCATACAATGTATTGTTGGCTATTGCTACAAATATACCCCAGCGACTTAAGACTGCTTTTGTGCTCCAGGGACACATATATACAAATATTTAAGTATTTTGACAGCATAGCAATTTTTGGTGCGATTTGCTCACCGCGACTCTCTGGTTGGTGGAATTTTCTGTACATCATCATGGGTAATGTAGTGTTTCACCATGAATTCAGTTAAACATGATTCTTTTGAAAATAAGCATATACCACTGATTAACCCAACTGTTGCATTCTATTGTGTCCGTGAGTTTTGCACCACAACATTTCCTTTAGAAACGTGTTTATTCAAGTGAATTTACATAATTACATCTCTGGCACATCAACATCACTTTAAGGCCAATTCACACCACACAGACAAACTGAAGAAGACAGAAGTGGCCTTTACACACCCCGGGGAATCACAGCTGGATCAACAGACCCAAGTGATGGACGAGTCCAGGGGCCGGTTGCATAAACTGCTTAGACTAGTCTTAAAAAGTTAGTAATTTTTAATTTAGTTAGTAAACTTTTTTAATTCAATTATTGGTCTAATTTGAATCTCAGAAGTATGACCAACTACCCCTTGTCTACTGCTAATTGGTGAAACCAGTTCTTAAAACCCAGGCTTAAAATAGTGCACCTGGCCCCAGGTGGGGCTGTCAGATTCCCAGCACAGAGGTTTTGCTTAGTAATGGTGAGGTGGTTTGTTTGACAGCGATTGGCACGTGAAGTCATTCAATGACGGGCCAAGAACTCAAAACTAATCAACAGCAGCGCATCCAGCCGGCTCAGTGTTTGTAAAGCAAATATTTGGGAGTCAAATGTCCATCACTGGCCTTGTGTAAATGGGTTTGTTGTGTTTAGTAATTAAAATTGGCCGGTGAGGGTGTGTTACGGGATGCTTTCTGCTGATGATACGTCTGTTTAGGCAGCTGAACCAACACCAGTGTGTCTGTATAATAGCATGACAGCATATTTCCCTGCAGAGTCAATCAATTAAATCATCGGTTTCCAACTCTAGTCCACGAGGATCCTGTGTCATAGTTCCAGATCTGTAGAGACCAACCAAATTTTACCACAACACAACTGCATTAGAGCATGCTGTCGACTACCATTATTTCTTAGTATATTTTACATATACCACATTTTACATGGACGATTGGAATATGACTTCGGACAGACACTGTTGAGAAGCGATTGTATCGTAGTAGTCTCATGGAAACCATGCTTTGTGGTTTGTATTTTAACATTTAATTTTAATGATCAATGATTATTTGTTTAAAAAAAACGAGTCAAAGTTATTTTCTGTGGTCATCGACAGCGTGCCATAGATTCAGCGTTGTGTAAAGTTCAGTTCAGATGTTTTCATGATAATAACGTTTTTTAAACGCAAACTTTCAAAGTTACGATTTGTTGAACTCTGACCTGCGAATTAATTTCACGAAGATTGATGTGTCGTAACATCTGAATTAAAATAATATGTACATCTGCAGGTTTGTAGTGTTGCAGTAAAGTGTAGTAAATTTAATATGCATTTTGGATGCATTATATTTAGAATTATGTTTAAAAAAAAAGAGGATGGCGTCATATTGCTACCATTGCAGTAATTTCACTCAAAGTGTGACTGCGACCCTAGTTTAAGATTAACAGCACTACACAGATTGAACAGATCTCTTATTGAACTCTCCTGTAATTGAATCAGACAATGCCAGTGCTTCGTATCAGGTGGTGGTTGAAGTGATCATGTTGATAAAACACACACAGATCAATTACTTTAAACATATCATGAAACCACAGGAGATGAATGGAAAGTTTGGGCAGCATTAACTCCCTGTGAACTGATGAAAGACGTGCTTTATGGATCATTGGATGTGGGAAAACATGTTAAACACACCTGAACATCTAACAGCAGATGTCCTCCTCACACACCCGATCATGTAGATGGAACATTAGGGGGGTGATTTTTGCATTGCTGTCGCGTTCATTTGGGTATTAAAATCAGACTCAGTGTGACTCAGAGCGACTGTGAATTCATTTTAGAGCTTCACAAATGTTTTATAGATCATATTATGCTTTTAAATGGAAACCATTTGAGCCAAATGGCAGGTGTTTTAATTCAGAGCTGAATTTGAACAGATTCCCATTGCATCTTCAAGGATGGTTTATTAGTAATAACCACAACATCAGTTTTTATCATGCTGAGAGCTTGTGAATGGGGGCACTTAAGGAAGATTTTTGATGATTTTCATAATTGTTTTGCACTATACATTTTGCTGATAGCCTGTAATATCCAGTTTAAAGTTCTCACTGTGACAACATTCCCTACTATTGAGGGACGTCTGACTTTTCAGAAATGAATTATTTGCTGGAGTAAACTGTGACAACTAGCCCCGGTCTCCTCTGCTTGTATTTGTCACTTCTGGAGCCTGACTGACTCTAATTAGGTTAAAGGTAAGAGCAGAAGTTTGTTATGCTGGTCTTTAGCTGATGCTTTATTAGTCACATCTTCCACACATGCTTCCAGTGGACACACACACTCACCAGTACTGATGTCTCGCGCTAGTGTGCCATCTTTAAGGCTTTCTATTTCGGGAATGTTCCAATTTAAGATGAAAACTCAACATGTGCAGCCCGACAAAGCGAAAACTTTGGGTAAATGTTTCATAGCAGATGGACAGAAAGGGCTGACGAAAGGAAAACACATGGACTCTTGAACTGTGGTTCATCATACAATC
>NW_015540898.1:1576158-1577647 GCF_001515605.1 Sinocyclocheilus anshuiensis
ACACACACACACACATCTGGCTGTCTAAACGGTGATTCCCATTGAATTCTATTGTTCTTAATTACTATATAAACTCTACTCATATAAAATCTCATTAATTTAATTATAAATACATATTTTCTTCAAATTTTAACTGTAAGGTACGAATAAAGTCCTGCTGTAGCAAAATGCCCTTTTTATTGTATTTTCCCGCAACAAACACCATCACAGAACTTTCCTAAACACCTGTTGATTTTGAGACAGAAGACTTGTTATGGTTTTAAGAAGTCTTCATGATCTACAGAATAAAGGCACATGCTGGCTAACAATGTCATGCAGAAGTCTGCTGGTCTGGCAGAAGAGAAGGATGCTGAACGCCTGTAGCGCAGTGCAATGTTTTCCATAAGTGAGCGAGATGGGTTGGCAGTCAAGAGTGTGAAAGTGAGCTCAGACTGACTGATAAAATCACACTGGAGATTCCTTTAGCATACGCCTGTAGAAATAGTGCAGCTGCAAGATACATGCCATGAAAATATGCCACAGTTCTTAGAAAATGTATAACAAAACGCCAAAAGTGAAGTGCCAAAATCATTTAGTCAACGACAAGTTGTTTCAAAACTCCGCATTTCTGAGCACAAAAGAAGATACTCGGAAGAATGTTGGAAACCAAACAGTTTACGCTAGCCATAGCATGTTTTTCCATACAATGGAAGTCGATGGCTACCGGCAAATATTTGGTTACCAACATTCTTCAAAATATCATTTTTTGGAACGACGTGAGGGTGAGCAAATGATGACAGAATTTCATTTTTGGTTGAACTATCCCCAATGACCCCCCATAGTCTCTTAGCTAAACGCTTTTCCCTCAGAGCATGTGCTTAAAATGATAGCTTTCTTACATTATAGCGAACATTAGGGGTCATTTAATCAAATATCCTGACGTTACAGATATTTATAAACACTATCTAACGCTAACAGTTAAAAATCAAGTAAAAAATTATATATACACTTAATTTAAATAGTGTTTTAAAAATGAAGACGTCCCTAAAAGAGGTTTTGTCAGGGTTAGCTCACTTCTGGGTACAAATGTGCCACCAAACCCTGCTCCAGCAGCTCCACACACACGGTACCGGAGACTCACGTCAGTCGCTCCACCGGAACAGCGGGCCGTGATGATGACGGACGCGTCGTGTAGCGCTTCTCCGGTTCCCTCCGCGGCTTTCAGCTCCGTTACTGGGTTCGCGGTTCGGCCAGACTGTTTACCACCCGCATCTCTCCTCCACAAACAAAAAATGTTTTCTACTCGGTGAAAGTGGCTGCACAAAGCGGCAGCTGTGGTGAGTTTGAGCGGTATTTCCTGATTGTGGGATATCGGAGTTTTCTTCCGCTCGGCTCCGGTGATGAGCTCACGGGACTGGGACTGGGACAGGCGTCGGTAAGATACGCAGGATGAGAGAGAGAGAGAGAGCGAGAGAGAGAGAGAGAGAGAGAGAGAGAGAGAGAGAGAGGG
>NW_015540898.1:1578035-1578653 GCF_001515605.1 Sinocyclocheilus anshuiensis
AGAGAGGGAGAGAGAGAGAGAGAGAGGAATAACGGAAAGGGCGGGACTTAAACATCGTGACGCTCGAGCGCATGAGAGACGCTGCCTACTGTATAGTGTATAGTGGGCGAATATACTTCAGTTGCGTCCCAAGACTTGCCTACTATGTAGTAGGAGAAAACGGTACATGAAGATAGGAGGGTGTCCGAATCGTATATATGACCGTATATATAACTTATATCTATGGTCCGAATCCTCAGTATTCATAAAAGAACAAGCGAGAAATCCCCGGATGTCCCATCCCAGCATCCCAGCAGGCCACGGGACTGAGAAACACTGAAAAACACAGCCATTCTCAGTTTAAAAGAACTTTGGCGTTCATTTATTCAGCTGTTTCTCTGTCAATAATTAATAAATAAATAAGTTAACATAACATCAAATGTTGAGTTTAAATGTAGAATTTTCAAATAATATCAAAATAACCGTCTGATGTGAAATAACAAAATAAAAGCCTCTCGTGAACTTGTAGTATATACAGCTTGTTTTATCTGTAAATTCATATAGTTAGTAAAAAAACTCCCCGTTTCCACAAAACAGTTTCACTTCAGATTAACACTACAGCACTCCAGAGTGACCCCC
>NW_015540898.1:1578679-1602804 GCF_001515605.1 Sinocyclocheilus anshuiensis
ATGTCAGCACTGTCTGATGTCCCATTACAAAATAAAAGCCCTCCAAAAACTCATATTCTGCCTGTTCTCTGTGATTTTGGATAACTCCCTGTTTCCACAGACCGATTTAAATTCAGATCAACAGTCCAGCACCCCAGGGTTTCACTCAGTCAATGTCAGGAATGTCTGATGTTGCATTACATAATAAAAATAAAAAAATCCAAAATCTAGTATATGACCAGTCTTGTCTTTTATTTTGGATAGCTCTCAAAAAGGAAACTGCTGGTTTCCACAGACCAGTTTCACTTAAAAATGATAGTAGGCCTACACCTTCTCACAGTGTCACTTCACCACTTCAGGACTGCCTGATGTTACATTCCAAAATACGAGCCCTGCGAATGTTGGCCAATGAAAAATAAAGGATTCTTCTGTGATCTCAGCAGAGCCCCACCGCTGACCTCCTCTGAGGTCAGGACACAACTGGTGGTACTGGCAAGAGACTAGAGGCCTGTTTGGAGTGGATGTCAGTGGAGGACAGGCTTCAGTGAGCTGAATAAAGTGTATTTCTGCCCTTACTCCAGTAGGTGGCGACAAGTGCCTTTTTGTGTCCTTTGAGTGAGTAATTGAATCATTCACCCAACTGATTCAATAAAATAAAATAAAAAAGCTGTTCACAACTGAAACAAGTCTTATAAACCAGATGGAAATTTTCCCGATTGGATGTGATGGTTATTGTGCAGTACATGAAAAAACAAACAAACAAAAAAACAATGTATTGTACACCTTAAGAAACAACAACAACAATAATTCTGAATTGAATAGCCGATGTCTTTCGATTGTTTGTTTCTGTACATTTTTACTGAAATAGTTTTCTGCTTATTAATCGGGTGCTCCTGACTGAGATGTTTACTTATAAAGTAGTACATTTTTGACTTTTGTTTCTTTTCTTGATGATTCCAAGCTTTCCAGTGTTGGTCCTATGATGAGAATCAGGGATTTTCTCTAATATGCAAAAAATTCGTCAAACAGTCCAACCTTCTGTATATGCCATACACTATTCCATCTGAAAGGTCATAAAGGTCGTCATAAAGGGGCCTTAAAAATTTATTTGAATCTGGTTTTTGTCACATTTAAGCCAGCAGCGAAGTGTAAAAATTATTAAAAAAATGATATTATTTTAATATTTATGTTTTTTTTAAAGAGCCAAAATGCATAAAATACATTGCCCTTCATGATGTATGTAAGGTATGAATGTAATGCATTAATTCTGAAGCGCCGAATGAAGTTTTGAGACATTTGCTTAAACTTGAGCAGCTAAGGCTCATTTTTCTGCCTCCATCAGCAGCGGCGTGATCATCAGTGAAGATGAGTTTCTCTGGCAGCCACACACAGTGAAACAAAGATGACAGAAATGCCCTTTACCATTCAGTTTCCTCTCAACTACAAAGGTTCACCACTGCAGGCTTTTCAGCTCGGTGAGTGTTGTTTCCATCTGGTGTCGGCACCAGCACACTGCACCCTTGCTGGTGAGATTTGTCTTGTGCTCAGTAAGTTATAAAAACTTTCAACAATATTAATTGACATTATATCAACATATAGTGTTATATTATCTAAACATACGGTTTTAGTTCCCAGCATGCTTTGCATAGAGCTGGATCAAAGGAGTAAATGGTGAAATGGTTAGAGTTAAGTTTTTGATTCCCGGCTCTGTTAGGTAGGCTATAGAGTTATGCATGTTTACTGAACTCATTCTCCAAATGCTCGTGTCAGTCCTGAACACTGAAGCGAGTATGTGTATATAATGCATCTGTCAAATAAGTGTCTGGTTCATTGCTGTGAAATATAAGAATCTCAGTATCTACACCAGTACAACACAAACCATCTCTCTGACGCACACAGACCTCGATCCACGTATATTAACACATAAAACATGACAGACCTTGATTTTTTAATACCTTTATTTGATTTAAATCAGGAACAAAGGTTTGATCAAAAAATTTAAGACATAAATATCATCATTGTAATTCACATTTCAATAAGTTACAAAGTTTTACAATTGTTTTAATGTAGTTCTCTAAAAAACACTGAAAACCAAGAGACTCCAAACCAAGTTTTCCAAATATAATAAATAGATAAATAAAAAGATAAAATATTAAAACGTGCCCAGAAATTCCTGAGTCCCCTTACACCACATTTATAATGAAAAAGTAGAAATTTTAAGATGTTTTTCTTACAATAATACCGCAATAATAATACTGTAACTATCGTCTTTTGCTTTAATGCAACTATTCTTATTTTCTTTTTTTACATAGTTTATTTTAAGCTTAATTATTTAAATCTGATTATGGTCATTTACTTTGGCTGGTCTTCTCCTTTTTTATTTATTATTTTTATTTATTTATTTATTTTGTATGAAAAACAATACTGTTTTATACAGTTGTAGAGCTATGAAGGTCCAGCAAGTTTTTTGTGTGTGTTAATACGATTGACATCTTTCCGTAACTCTGTGTGTGTGTGTGTGTGTGTGTGTGTGTGTGTGTTTGAATGCGATTTATGTACATGATCTTATATTTGTCCTTTGCATATACACACACATGTGAGCATGCAAGATAACAAACATCTCATGTTAGCAATTCAGCTGTGCAGCTCACGTCTGGAGTCCGTCTGCTGCGTGAATGCCCAATAATCTCCATCCTGTGACAGACAGAAAGAGAGAGATTGATTGCATTACACTGATGTTCATGTTGCTAGATTCTCTGCTTTGGATCACAGGCAAACAGCAGACAGTGATTCAGCTTTCAGGTTAATGTCTGCTTCATCAGGTTGCTCCGTGTAAATGAAAACATCATCATATCATCACCAACACATCTCGCTCATGCCGACGACCTACCGGTGTACTGACACTCTTTCCAGTCATGTGATTCCTGTGATGGTTCTTATAATGAATCAAAAAGATTCAAATCCTTTTTGGTTTGAATCAACATAATGAATCATTCACCGAACGAACTAAGAGCTCACTGAATCTGTCAGAGCGAATTACTGAACATCGTTTGTTATTGTGAAAACCCTATATGAGCGTCAAATGACGTCTGTGAAAATGTTTTAAATATCAGACATGCTGTTTTTGGAAAGCATTACAGAAATATTTATGCTAAAAAAAAAAAAAATCCCTGAATTTGCAAAACTGAATGCAAGAATTGCAAGTTGTAGTTTTACATTGAAATGTGTAATTTTGTCACCAAAATGTAAGTGCAAAAATAATTGCATTGGTTAAATCATTGTAGTGTTGGGCTGGTCATGATGCTCAAACCACCAGATCAATGTTTCACAGAGACACAGGATTTAACTCACAAAGTCTCTCATTATTAATCTGGGATATGAGAACGTGTTTGTTTTAGCATTGATAAAATTACACACTTCGGCACTGAGGAGGTCCAAAACCTTAGGAAATCTACTCACGACCTGTCAAACACCTCTGCATGTATGCCATATCAGCTGTGCTTTGATACACGCAAACACATTCACGCTGCTGCCCATGCAGGTCGCAGTGAAGCTCAAGACTGCTGCATGTGTGCTCTGGAGATCATGTAGTGCTTTCATATTGCAATGTTGATTACATGTGCACATGTGTTTACACTGTATGTGTGCATTTAGATCTATTTATGAGTGTTTCTCATTGCAGCCAACATGCATCACTCTCTGCACTGTACTTACTGTAACATCACCATCAGATGCTCAGGCAGATCCACAATGAAGAAGGTACTTCAGAAATTAATAAGTCACCCTCATGATTGTCTAAACCTGTATGACTTATTAATCAAGTTTGAATATGAGACTTAAATTTCAGTGTGCTCCTCGCACAATGGCTTCAGGAGCCTTAAAAATAGCACATAAGTCACGTGTTTTACTTGTGTAGTATTTTTGTTCCATTTGCATTTATAGGAAAGAGCACCATGAACATTCCTCTAAATATCTTCTTTTGTGTTCCACAGAAGACAGTCAGTCATATGGGTTTGGAACAATTATGAAGGTGAGTGTTTGATGACTGAATCTTTATTTTGAGCTGAACTAACGCTTTCGTCACTGCTGCTTTTACCTGCTCGTATGTATTATGATAAACACTCTGAATCATTCACCTCCCCCCCCCCACTTAAAAGGCGCATTCATAATTATAAGCACACTATTTAAAGTAGAACACTTCAGAAACAAACTGCAGTCTAGTTCAGGAATGTTTAGCTCATTTCCAATTGAACTGAAAAATGATCATTCAAATCTCACAATAATTCATCAGTGAAATCAAAGCCACAAATGCACCAAACAATCCATCGTAGCCACGGCAACATGCCATGCATCCCACCTCATGGCCGTTTGCAGTAAAAGAAACAATGTTGCTAGAGCAACCCAAACACAGGCAGTCGCCAACGGCAACCAAACAGCCCAATCAACTTACTACAACTTCAGCGGTAGTGGATTATCTGTTGCTAGGTAACCATAGCCACGGGGTCTCCGTCATTTATGATTGGCCGTTTGGAGCTTGTCATGTGGTTTGTGATTTTCATCGAGAAAATACAAAGAGCAGCATCAAAAACAAAGAACTGGATCATATCGTTTTAGTATTACGCTTATTGATCACATTTAAAGGTGGAGTGTGTAATTTCTGACAGTGCCACTTTAGACAAATCTAAATCAAGTTTTTAATCATATTTCATAGTATTGTTTTATTTTTACCTGATTTTTTCAAAGTTGTATTGGAGTGCATTTTACAAGAAAATACCGTTTCAGTCTGTCGACTTTGACGTTTAATTCATTGTGTTACTTGCTATTTCTTTGTAATTTACTAGCAATTGCTTAATGAGAACTGCATCATTTTTTCAGTCTTCTGGATTATTTTCTCATCCATTTTTGTGTATGCACTGCCTCCATTGCCTCCTATTCTCCATTATAAGTGCGTTTAGCATCCTTATTCAGACAAATCCCTGCGGAACTTTCTCTTTTGTCTCTCATCTTCTCAGTTTCTTCTTTCTTCCTACCGTTTGCATTATAAATCTCTCTCTTTCCTAATGTTTTGTCCTCTCTTACCTGTCTGGGTCTCAGTAGGGTCTGTTGGCATCTTTCGGCCTTTTCAGCTGCACTTTGAGTCTCTTCATGCCGATCTGAAATCCGTTCATGGCCTGGATGGCTGTCTGAGCACTCGCTGGGTTATCAAAGCTCACAAAGCCTGAGAGACAGAAAAGACAAAGAGTCTATATATATATATATATATATATATATATATATAACTATAAAAAGTGTCTCAATGATACCGAAATAACACCAGTGCATTGCTATGTGATAGTTGGGAATCGTGGGAGGTTTCTAGGTAGTTGCTCCCTACCTAGTTAGTATTTTCAGGAACACATACAGTGCTCGTTCTTACCGAAGCACTTGCTTTGATTGGTGGCCCGATCGACAAAGACTTTTGCAGAAATGACATTACCGAACGTCAGAAACATCTGGAGCATTTCTGAGTCAGTGAACTCCTGAGGCAAATGGTAAATGAAGATGTTACACCCCTCAGGACCTGCGGCACACACACACACACACACACACACATTAGACTCAACGTCAGCTTTATAGACAGACATCATCATAATGAGAAACTCATATGCAATGATTTATGAACATGTGTATTCATAAACCATACACTTGTGAAAAAGTACACTTAATTGTACTTCAAATCCTAAAAGTATATTTAAAAAAACTGTATTTCAATTAGTATAATATTAATGAAATAAAAGGTCACTTGAGTACTTGAAGAGAGACACTTTCATGTTTCTTAACACACTTAGCACAACTTTTAAAAAGTACGCTTTGTGATGTTTAAATCATGTTTTAATATCTATCGTGAAGTACACTTATTTTGATTTTATTATTGTTATTTAATATTACATTTAACGTTCTTTTTTTTTTAAATGCACTAAAATTATATAAAGTTGTCAAAAACACTGTAAAGTTCAGCTAACTGCATTTAAATTAATATGAAACTAATACATTTTCATTTAATTGCAGTTAAGATGCAGTTAAGTGTCTAAAACATTGCATTCAGTTCACACTTTAGTTCCCTATTAAGCACTCTTTTTATTTCCTTTTGACAAGGGTACAGACGAACTTAGGAAGTACGCAAAATGTCCTTTTTAACAGGAAATGACATCACCTTCTCTCTGTAGCTGTGGTTGTTGCTGGGCAACCAGGGTGGGTTGCTGTAGAAACGGTTGGCTGACCAATCCGTATGCAGTCGGGTAGGCTGCTGTGAAACAGAGAGTTTGAAACATGCTGATACAACAAGACAACGTTTGATTTGACACAAAGTATCATCCGTGAGAAACGCAGAAGCCCAGTCACCTGTATAGTGCTGCATGCCTGCGTACGCCTGCTGGAGCGGATCTAACGCAGGACTCTGAGCTGAGAGACCATGAAGAGACAGCGTTTTACAGTTTCTGAATAAATGGGAGTGGCTTTTGTGCATGCTAAACCCACTGCCATGGTGTTAGAGGATTATGAGTGATTGATATTCAGTAGCTAGTGTGTTCCGGGCAGCTGTGGATTTAACTCACCTTGATATGGATAAACGCCATTAGAGTAGATTTCTGATGCTGGCTGTCCATTGTTGGTTGCCGGTACGGGACTATAGCCACCGTTCAGTCCAATCAGTGGAGCCAGAGCCGAGATGGGCGTGGCTGCGATAGTGGGTGGAGTGTTTGCACCTGTAGCCAATCACAGAGCGACGAGTAAAAGAATAACAAACATGGAGCTGTTTGCATAAAGATCCCCTTGTGAAAAAGAAGTGTGCTTAACTGTACTGAATGTGCACTTGTAGTGCACTTCAAATCTTAAAAGTATATATTTTTAAAAACTACTTGCAGATAATACAATAATGATGAAATAAAAGGTCACTTGTGTTAAAGTGAGACACGTTCATGACTATGCCTCTTAACACACTGAAGTCACATTTAAGTCTCAGAAAACATTAAATTCAGTTTGCACTTGAGTATATTCTTTTAAAGCACATTCTGTAATAAGTACTCTTTTTAAAAGTATGCCAAAGTGAGCTTTTTTCACAAGGGTAAACCTTTAGCACACAAGAAGACTTTCTTATTCACTTTTTAAATATTCTAAATATTGTAAAGTAACCATATTACGATGCCATTCGGACCTCTTTCCTGAAGCCCGAGTAGTTCTGCTGTAATGCTGCTGGTGTGGTGAAGGTGGCATTCACCTGAAGAGTGTGTGATGGGTGCGGATATGATGCCGTTAGCACTGAGTGCTGCCATCTGCTGCATCTGCAGCGCCGCTACTGTAGATACAGGTGACAGGTACGACGACTGCGCAGCCAGCGCCTGCTGCTGAAGCACCTGAGACAGACAGAGAGCAAAGAGTTAACGCTACACAGCTTCAACATGTGCTTGAGTCTTCATCCCTTCAGTTACAAGATAAATCCAACGACTATCATTAATAATGGAGAGAACAACAAGATACGACAATATAGTGAAGAATGAAGAATTCTTCTAAGTGAAGAAGTGTGCAGGGATTAAAGCGTCTGTAGTATAAGGCGTGTGAAATATAACAATAATAATATAATGGATACATTTTATGGCCTGGGTGTTGAATTGTATTGCAGTTTTTAGTTTATTTACTTTGTCCACAAAAATGTCCAAAACTGTATATAAATACAGGGGAACAAACCGTCTAAATATGTATTGTGTGAAAATGATTTATGACACAGGTGTCATATAAGATGAAAAAAAAAAACTAACTTAATATAAAAATAATAGTTATGTAAATATAAACTTAAAAACTTAATGTTTATATATTATATATGTTTATATAATGTTCACCAAGGCTGCATCTATTTGATGCAAGTAAAACAGTAATATTATTACTGTTTAAAATAACTGTTTTCTGTGTGAATATATATTAAACTGTAATTTATTTCTGTGATCAAAGCTGTATTTTCAGCATCATTACTCCAGTCTTCAGTGTCACATGATCTTCAGAAATCATTCTAATATGCTGATTTGCTGCTCAAGAAACATTTCTGATTATTATCAATGTTGAAAACAGTTGTGCTGCACAATATTTCTGTGGAAACCGTGATACATTTTATTTTTCAGGATTCACAGATGAATAGAAAGTTCAGAAGAACAGCATTTATTTGAAATTGAAATCTTTCGCAACATTATAGATGTCTTTCCTGTCACTCTTGATCAGTTTAATGAGCCCTTGTTGAATAAAAGTGTAACTCTGTAAATAAATGCAAAACTCAATCTACAACTATTTAACTAGTAAAGGAAAAGAATTATTAAAAACCATAAAAACATAAAATATGCTTTTCTTTCTATACTGATAACAGGAAAAAAATCGAATAAGCTAATGTACGTGTTATTTATCACTGCTGTGTGTGTATGTGTGTGTGTGCTGTACTCACTGCTTGTGTGTGTGTGTGTGCTGTACTCACTGCTTGTGTGTGTGTGTGTTGTACTCACTGCTTGTGTGAAGTTTAAAAACGTCTTAATAATGGATTTGTTTCTTACAAACACGCAACTTTTGGCTCCACAATATGTTAATTGACGGACTGGAGTGGTGTGGATTACTTGTGGATTATTCTTTTTTTGGGTGAACTATTCCTATATTTGTAATGGAAGACAAAATAAAAATACTGAAGGCAGAAAACTTTTTGCAACTTCTTAAAAAATTATTTAAGATCTTATCATTTTTTAACTGCTTACTATAGTCGTTTTGTTTTTAAGTCAGACAGATTGTGATGTATTATGTATCATGCTGGAGCCTCTTTGTGTGTGTGTGTGTGTGTGTGTGTGTGTGTGGTGTACTCACTGCTTGTGTGTAGGCATTATATGCATTAAAGTTGAGTGTTACTGGACTGTAGATGCTGAGCTGCGAGGCCACCTGCTGCATGCGTCGCAGCCCACGCTCCTTCTCTGTGTCCGCAAACTTCACCACCAGACTGGAGGAGGCACCCTGACGACACAGAGACAGAGATTACAGCTGAGGGGAGAGGAGGAGAGACTGAGAGGACAGAGGAGGACTCACTCACAGGCAGAGTTCGGCTTCCATGCAGACTGTTAATGGCAGACTGGGCCTCTGAATGACTCTGGAACTTCACAAACGCACAACCTGTGAAAACAAGACAAACATCACATTGTGTGCGGCAGACTGTGTTTGCGTTTAATACAGTCTCCCCGAATGAAAATGTCCTCACCCTTAGATGATCCAACATATTTCTTCATCAGATTTAGAGAAATGAATCACTGCATCACTTGCTCACCAATGGATGCTCTGCAGTGAATGGGTGCCGTCAGAATGAGAGTCCAAACAGCTGATAAAAACATCACAATAATCCACAAGTTATCCACACCACTCCAGTCCATCAGTTAACATCTGGAGAAGACAAAAGCTGTGTGTTTGTAAGAAACGAATCCATCATTAAGATGTTTTTAACTTCAAACAGTCGATTCTGGCCAAAATATCCATAATCCATAATAACGCTTCCTCCAGTGAAAAAGTCCATCTCCTGTTGTCTCTCACATCAAAATCCAGCCACATATTTGTTTAGAGCTGTTTTGGCTTGTAAACAGTGCTTGATCTTTGCAGATTTCTTTCCTGATTCAGACCAGACCACTTTTTCACTGGAGGAAGCGTCATTATGGATAGAGGACTTGTATTTTAGCATCGGAAGCAAGAGTTTGAAGTTTGAAGAGTGTTGTGGATTACTTGTGGATTATTGTGATGTTTTTATCAGCTGTTTGGACTCTCATTCTGACGGCACCCATTCACTGCAGAGCATCCATTGCTGAGACACTGATGCAATGCTACATTTCTACAAACCTGATGAAGAAACAAACTCATCTACGTCTCGGATGGCCTGAAGGGGAGTACATTTTCATTTTTGGTTGAACTATTCCTTTAACAGACCTTTGCTGGTGCCGTCAGGTCCTCTCAGTACCGTACACTCATCAATGCTCCCAAACAGCTCAAACATCTTCCTCACGTCCTCATCAGACTGTTGCTTGCCCAACATCCCCACAAACAGCTTTCTGTCCTCTAAAAAGAGTGGAAAAGGGAGAAATGGTCATGATCTGTTATTCAGCATCATTTATCTGGTTTTGTGAAGTGTGTCAGTAATAAGTTAACAGTGCTGCAGTACCTCAGTCTCAGACTTTTGGACTTTTTTTAAGTCTAGTTAATTTTCGTTTAAAGGGGTCATATGATGTTGCTAAAAAGAACATTATTTTCAAATGTCTTGCCATACAGCTCTCTGTTCAGCTCTTTGTTGAGGTAGGAGCTCTCGCTCTCACGTGTCAAACTGCACGTCATCGCAGAGGAAAAAGCGGAAGTGAGGACACCTTTTTTATGAGGAAAAAACAACTCTATACAGCACATGGAACTTTCAATTGTTGCTGCTGAGTGCTTTTGCAGTGAGTTGAACTAAACATATGGTCAGGGTGTTACGTTACAGGGCGAGTCAGATCATCGAGTTCAACAATGCAGGTAATGTTAAAAGAAAACCAATATTTGAAATAACTTTTTACGCAGCGGAAACACTGTGAAAGCTCAACATGAGCCTGATGTTGTATGAACACTATTGCTTGAGCGAACGGTGTGAAACAGGCTCAGATGTCTGTATCTTCACAAGCCTCGTTCTGCCAGATTACAAAATAGGCTTGGTGCTAGAAGACTTATTTTCTGTGGAGTCGCTCTCCTGAACAGGATGAGTAATAACCACCAACTGACAAAATTCTGTCATTAAATTTGCATTACAAACAGGAGACTGTAATAAATCTGCAGTTAATCTTAATGACCAGACCACAAGTGTGATATGAATCATTGTATTTTAGTGTATTTGAAGCTGGCGTAACAATATTTGCTGTGTGTTTCAGTGCATCACGATGAAGGCTACTCTGAATTTGATTTTGGCTTCAACATTTATGGGTGTCTTTTATGAAGGTATGCCACTGTTTGTTTTGTCTTCCCGTTTTTTAGGTTTATTTGTCGTGTCTTTTTACAGTATAATTAGCATTAATAACTGTCGTTCAGTACTAAGGCACTATATATTTCATATGTATTTGGTTGAGTAATCCTTTTCTTGCAATTCAAATGCATGCATATGTATAGCTGTATATCTGTTTACTATACAGTATGTTTACCTTGTTGTTTGTAATAAATTCCCAGTAACACTTTACTTTACAGTGTTATACATGTACTTACTATAGTAATAGCAGTAAATTGTGCAAAATTACAAACAACTAACCCTACATCAAACTAAGTCCTAACCTTAAACGGATAGTTCACCCAAAAATGAAAATTATATTAGTTATATTAAAAAATGTCCTGGCTCTTCTAAGCTTTATAATGGCAGTGAATGGGGGAGGAACGAGGAAACGAGAAAAAACGCTTTGGTGGAAACGGGGCCTTAGCGGAAGCTAGAGATTATGGTTACGGGGATTACGGTTTATAAAGTTTTAAATATGGATATTTTTCTTACACAAACGCATCTCTTCGCTTCAGGAGGCCTTTATTCACCCCCCGGAGCCGTGTGAGGCACTTTTTATGATGGATTTATACACTTTATTTTGCTTCAAAATCTCAACACCCATTCACTGCCATTATAAAGCTTGGAAGAGCCAGGACATTTTTTAATAAAAGTAAATATGAGTTATATGAGAATTTAATATGAGTAAATCATGGGCTAATTTTCTTTTGTGGTTGAACTATCACTTTAAAGGGGTCATATGATGCTTTTTTAAAGATCATTATTTGGTGTAACAGAATATGTTGACATGCTTTAATGTTAAAAAAACACATTATTTTTCAAATACTGTACATTATTGTAGGTCCTCTATGCCCCGCCTCTCTCAAACGCTTCGTTTTCTACAAAGTCCCTCCTTCCGACAAGCGCAGTCTGCTCTGATTGGCCAGCTGACCCAGTGCATTGTGATTGGCCGAACACCGCAAGCACTCGTCGGAAATGTAACGCCCCTTACCATAATCGCGAGCTTCATCTTTCAAAATAAATGTAAAGACAGTAAATAATGTCATTAGTTTTACCATCAGTTCAAGCCCGAAAGGGGAACAGACACAGTAATGATGCAGTACACAAGCCGCGGTTAAGACAGCTGACTCTACTGTGATGTGACGCTGTCTCTCTCTCTTTCTCTCTCTCGCTCTCTCACACACACACGCACACACGATGCGCAGAACTCCGCGTTTGACCAGTCAATAGCAAATACTTAAACTAATAACAAAACAGTAGCTGATTCAGAAGCGCCAGATTGTCATAGCAAAGTCAGAATTACCTCCTCTAAAGAGAAAGGAAAACTTGAAATCACATCATATGACCCCTTTAAAACTATAGTAAGTACACTCTTAAAAATAAAGGATCCAAAATGACGTTTATCGCAGTGATGCTGTAAAATACCTGTTTTTGATTCCTCAAAGAACATTTCAGTGAACGGTTCTTAAAAGAACCATTTCATTCTTAATGTGATATAATCTAAATAACCTTTTTCCACTATAAAGAACATGTTGTGCGAAGGAAAGGTTCCGTAGAAACATCAATGCCAATACAGTACAATATAATATTACTCATTACTTATTTTTGTAATTACACTGTAACAATGACACCTTAAAATACAGTGTAACCAAATTTCCTTCATGGATCATGAACATGTCTGTCTCTTCTATGGGTTTTGTTTCAGCAACTTTCTGCCAGAATATTCCGTCTGGTTTTACATTAATAAACCGACCGTACACATTCCCCGGTAACGCCAGCGGCTGTGAACACACTGAATGGAGAAAGAGACCCCCCACAGACGCCACTATCGCCACATACAGAAACCATAAGTGCATGACCGAAAAAGGCTTTGAGGAAGAATTCACATGTAAAGACCACCATCTGCTTCTCAAATCAGCAAAATACACTGACCAGGGGCCCTATGAGTTCATCTGTAATGGGGTTAAAACTTCAGTTCAGCTGGATGTTTTATGTAAGTCTTTACTGTATCTGATTTTTTTGGTGGAAACAATGAAACATTAATTAATTTATTAATTTATTTTGAATAGAAAGTTTAAAAAACAGCTTTTATTTGAAACAGAAATCTTTTGTCTTTAGCAAAGCTTTGATCAATTTAATGCATCCTTGCTGAGTAAAAATATTACTTCAGTTTTCATAAGGATAATATATAAAATATAAAGCTAAAAACGCTGTTTTCATCATTGATAATAATCAGAAATGTTTCTTGAGCAGCAAATCAGCATCTTAGAATGATTTCTGAAGATCATGTGACACTGAAGACTGGAGTAATGATGCTGAAAATTCAGCTTTGATCACAGAAATAAATTACAGTTTAACAGATATTCACATAGAAAACAGTCATTTTAAATTGTAATACTATTTCACAATATTACAGTTTTTACTGTATTTTTCATCAAATAAATGCAGCCTTGGTGAGCATAGGAGACCTTTCATAGTGCATGATCATTGATTTGATTCGAATAATTTTCCCTATAGATGCTCTAAATGTGAGTGTAGAAGAGACGGACAGCATCACCTTGAACTGCTATGCGCACAATACCAAGGATGTGACGTGGCTGCATAACAATAAAAGAGTTTTGCACTACAAGCTGGACGGATCCGTGAATCCTGGCAAAGGGTACGAGGGAAGAGCATCGCTGGAGAAGAACGGCTTCAAAACCGGTGATTTCTCTTTGACCATCCCTAATGTTAGCAAGGCGGATGCTGGAATATACCGCTGTTTTGTGGATGATGAAACTGCTAAAGGAAACCCACACGCCTATCTGCTGCATGTGAACGGTAAGACTGGGAAAATCGAGTACATTGTAGGGTTAAATATTGCATGTCGTTTTACTTTGCCAGCTTTGGCATAATAACAATCTGGTGCATTTTGCGCAAGCAGTTCACAGTCTCTAAGTCCAGTTCTGTTGTTTGATTCACACAGAGAAACGCTCCAGTCCAGGAGACCAAACACACCCCAACTGCAATGAAGCAACTCTGGTTATTTATAAGACATCCACCATAGTTTTGGGGCTCATCTTGGGGCTCATCGTTGTCAGTGCGATATACTGGATCACCATAAAACTACACAATCGTCAATCCACACCTGTTACAGCCACGCTACAGAAGAGTGAGGAGAACACCACTGAAAATAAGTGTCTGCTGATGTCTGATATCTGCACAACTTCATCCGCCAATGAACGTCAGCCTGTTCAGGAGAGCGACGCCACAGAAAATAAGCATTCCAACACCAAGCCTATTTTTTAATCTGGCATAACGAGGCTTGTGAAGAAGATACAGACATCTAGGATCACAGTGCAAGCGGGAGAAGCCTCATGTTACGTTCGTCACGATCGCAGATGACAACATCCCGGATCAACACTGTTCATGTACCGCAGGGTACGATTAAATTAATTTACATTTAACCAGTTGAATATGAAGAGACAGTGAGACCTTCGTTTATGTGTTTTTGCCCTACACTGTACAAGACGCGAGAACAGTCCGCTATTTAGGTTTGTATGGACTCACTAACTTTAACGTTAGCTAGTTTTAGCCAGAGATACCTTGCTGAAACGCAAGATGACATTAACGTTCTGCTTGAGCAGATGAAAATGGTAACTTAATGAGAGTATGACAACCAGAAAACGAACGTTTTTGTCTTCATTGGGATTGGGGGTGAATGCTTTGGGACATTTTGCTCCGTTTTGTTTGGGTTTAGGAAATAGAATAAAATAAATCCCATTGCCTATCCTCTCAGGATACCTGGAATCACTGTTACAAGTACCCCAGGCACATCGTTTTTCCATTTTTGAAGCATTAACCCCATAAAACCGATGCGAGCTTCGGATCTTCCCATGTTTCTCTATGGCGCTGAAACCTACAGGTGTCCGAGTTCCGCTCCCCGTGCAACTGATACTCGACTGCCATTGGCTCATCTGCGTTCGAGGGGAGGGGCTTACCGATAGGTCAATTGGCGACGGTTTCCGTGTGTGTGTGAGGGACGTGTAATTTCATAGAAAACGCATGGAAATTGTTTTGTTATATTTGTGGTTGCAAGGACTTTAAAATAAATTATTTGGTGAAGTGAACTGAAACTGTAATGACAGACCTAGAACTACTTCATAGCTGTGTGCTTACTGGAAAATAATAATTGCACTCCTTAGAAAGTTTGTCAAAGAATCAGAATCAAGCAATAAACAGCCCCTTGATATAATAGGTTTATAGTGTATTTCCATCCCCTAATATGAAATGCAATGAAATGAATATGCTACATAGTTGATGCTTACATCTTTTAGTCTTTTATTTTGGCTTTATAGTTCATTGTGCTTCCTTTTCATTTTAGAGAGAGAAAAAAAACGGAAGGGAAACCTTCAGACCAAAAATATCTATTTCTCTTTCACATTTGAAAACTCACAGCAATAGCCTTTTTCATGTTAACTTATTGAATGCTTTGTTCCTTTAAAAGCTGACTTAAGTCTTAGTCTTACCAAAGTCTTACAAAAACCTCATTGTGATTTGTGAAGCTCCGTTTTAGCACTTTTTTCACTCAGAACACTTTTACTGTGACCTTTGTAGTTCCATGTATTTTCTGTTTTTTACTATATGCATTTCTTTCTGTTTAATGTGTACACAGCTTATATTAGTTCTGTCTATATTAGTTAAGTGTGTTACTTGTAGTAGTTACTTGTAATAGTTGAAATGTCTCATTAAAATATTTTTTCAGTAGTGCCTTAATTTAGTTCCATTTAATTTTTTTTTCTAATGCTGACAGAACAAGGATGTATTAGCCTGCCTGATTGTAGCAGATGAAACAGTGGATTTCCAGGGTGGGTGGAGTCTTTGAGGATCTTAACAGCCCTAGCTTTACATCTCCTGGTGTGGATGTCTTGCAGAGAGGGGAGATCAGTTCTGGAGATACACTCAGCTGAGCACAGGGCTTTACGATCCTGGGCTGAGCTGTTTCCATACATCGATGAAAAGTCAATATACTTTCTATAGCCCCGATAGAGAAAGATTTCAGGGGAAACCTTGAATTTTCTCAGGAGTCTCAGGTGGTACAGTCGTTGTCTGGCTTTTTTAACTTGAGCTTGAATGTGATTAGTCCAGGTCAGGTCCTCGGAGATGTGTACCCCAAGGTATTTGAAGCCGCTCGCTCTCTCCACTGGAGTCCCGTTAATGATGTCAGTCTTTCTACCTCATCAAGGTAGGCAGCCTCATTGTTGTTGGAGATGAGGCCCATCACCACTGTATCATCCGCAAACTTGATCATAGAAGTGGAGGTGTGAGAGGGAGTATAGCAGCGGGCTCAAAACACATCCTTGTGGGGCTCCTGTACTCAGGGTGATGATGTTAGAGGTGGTCTGACCCACCCTCACCACCTGAGGTCTGCATGATAGAAAATCAAGAACCCAGTCACAGAGTGGGGCATTCAGTCCGAGGTTTCGGAGCTTGGAGACCAGATTGTGGGGGACTATAGTGTTGAAGGCTGAGCTATAATCTATAAACAGCAGCCTCACATAATTCCCTTTATTGCTGTCGGTGTGGGTGAGAGTGGTGTGCAGAAGATGGGAGACAGCATCTTCAGTAGACCTATTAGGGCGATACTGGGCGAACTGGAGTGGGTCAATGTTGTTAGGGATAGAGGAGCAGATGGTGTTCTTGATAAGCCTCTCAAAGACCTTCATAATTAGTGATGTGAGTGCCACAGGTCGATAGTCATTTAGGCAAGATGGATTGTTGTTTTTTGGCACAGGAACAATGATAGATTTTTTTTAGCATTTTTTATCAGTTATTTTAAATTGTAATAATATTTTGCAATTTTACTGTTTTTTACTATATTTTTGATCAATTGAATGCAGCCCTAGTGAGCAGAAGATCTCACAGAGTCAAAATCTTTAAAATAACCCAAATAAAGATGCGAATAACAGATGATTTACCTCCTCTCCCCTCACTGTCTGCAGGCTTCACTTGAATGGGCCGATTCATCTGAAAAAACAAAAATGAATAAAATGAATACAAATAATTTAAATTACAAAATATACAGACTCTATTCATGCAACGTGCAAGAACGTACCTCATGTTTTTACATAACCTTGATGACTGCTACACCAGTTTTTTTTCCATGCCAGTTTATTATTTTGGTATCACTATTTCATATAAAACAGCACATAGCAATCTGTGGTCACTCACTTTGCATTAATGCTTAATGTGAGCCCGGCTTGCCGACAGCCCGGCGTGTGACGACATGAAGCGGAGACTCGAATGCTACAGCCCTTACCTGGTTCCATGAATGGGCAGGAGGTTCACGGAAGGAGGTTCAATGCACGGTTCACCACTATCCTCCTCTTGAGACCCAGAGACTGAGGAAACCGCTCTTTTGTAGAAGTTTTGGGTACCGCTGGCTGCTGGGCCAGCGGCGAAACAAAAACAAAACGAAACAAAAGATTCTCCACCCGGCCCTCCTCCGGGGGAGGGAGTGGTGTGGTCATCATCTCCCCACGAGCAGTCTCCTCCATCTCCGGGTCGCCCATCTCAGGGCCTCTTGCACTTGCGCTTGCCGCCAGGTTTGCCTGCGACCGGCTCCACGACGCTGCCTGGTGGAAGGCTGCTGCGGCTGCGTGGGAGTGGGGGCGGACGCAGGGGGTGCCCATGGCGACGAGCAGGCTGAGGGGCTGCGGCCGGGTGGAAGCAGCAGGTTTCCTCCGGCGCATGATTTGTTCAATCGCCTCAGTCTGCTTCTGTGCTGCCGAGAACTGCTGGGCAAAACTCTCGACAGCGTCGCCGAAGAGGCCAGTCTGTGACACGGGAGCATTCAGGAACTGTACCTTCTCATGCTCCTTCATGTCGGCCAGACACAGCCAGAGATGGTGCTCCTGGACCACTAGCGTGGACATCGCACAACCCAGAGACGGTGCGGTCACCTTCGTCGCTCGAAGTGCGAGGTCTGTCGCAGCACATAGTTAATGTAGAACCGCCAGGTCGTGACCACCCTCGTGCAGGTCTTTCAGGGCTTTGGCCTGGTGGACCCGCAGTAATGCCATGGCATGGAGGGCAGAAGCCGCCTCACCACAAGCTCTGTAAGCACTGCCAGTTAGACCTGACGAATACTTACAGCCCGCGAGGGGAGACACGGGTCACCCTGCAGAGTGGTAGCGGCTGCTGGACACAGTTGCATGGCCATAGACCGCTCCACTGAGGGGATGCCCGTGTACCCCAAAGTGGCCCCACCATCGAGGGTGGCGAGGGTGGAGGAGCCACAAGATTTTTTTTGGGCAGTAAAAGGTGCCTTCCACGAACTCGTGAGCTCCTCATGCACTTCCGGGAAGAACGGCACTGGAGGGGGGCGCTGAGAACCAGCGCGAATCCCACCGAGAAACCATTCGTCCAGCCTCGAAGGATCGGGATGCAGTGGAGGATTCCACAGGAGCCCGACATTCTCGGTGGCCCGGGAAAGCATACCCGTCATCTCTGGGTCTGTCTCGGACAACGCTACCACACCCGAAGGGGGCAACGCAGCCGGGTCGTCATCCCCGGAGAGAGAGAGCTCGCCCTCCGATGCAGCGATCAACATCTGGACGTCAGATGGGGCACCGAGGGATACGGGTGGTGCACTCTGTCCTGCAGAGGGCCCAGCCTGCTCCGTCGGCAACTCCACCGGCTGCAGAGTGCTTGAGGGGTGAGGAACTACCTCTGGGGAAGCCCTCACCGTGATCCTCAAATCACCTCTGACTCCTCCGGACGCAGCGCCGCCCCGGGTGCCGGGACGAACACTGGATCGCGACAGTGGCAGAGGGACTCCACCATGTTTGACATAGCGGAGTCTTTTATGCAACTCCGAGATGGTCATGTCCCCACAAACAGAACATGCACCATCCACCATCCAATGCTTCCTCAGCGTGCTTAATGCCCAGACACGTGAGGCGGCGATCGTGACCTTTCCTGAGGTGCCAGGAAACGACCACATCCAGAAACGCACGGGTGATAAGACATCTTTAAAAAGACGCGATCACCCGTGTTGCTCTTTTAGAGAAATGCTCTTTTGTGGGGAATGCTCTCACGCAGGGGAGCTGGCCACCACACACTCCTGGTGTGGCTGCCTGCACAAAGATGATGCTCTTTTAGAGATTGCTCTCTTAGTGCTGAAGCACGCAGGGGAGCTGGCCACCGCACACTCCTGGTGTGGCTGTCTGCACAAAGATGATATTTTTTCTTTTTTTTTTCCCGTGAGAACGCGACCACCGCTGCTGTGCCGTAACGCCCGCACTCGTTCCTGCAATCACTCGAAGGAGGGAAGAGCAGTAGTGCTGCACCACCACTCGGCTCCAAAGCGAAAAGATGAATTAATGCGGTGCACTTGCTGCCTCTTATACCCGCCCTGCGGGGTGTGGCAGCCAGATGCGAAATCCGCATGCCAATGTCCATTGGCTCGTTTAGTTACACTCGAAGTGGATTGGTCTCTCTGGCGAGATCCGAATTCGTCGGTCATCACCGACGTGACGTCGAGAGTGACCAACGGAAAGGGAACATTTAGGTCTCCACAAGTTTTCATGCTTGGAGTTGCCAGATGTCAAAGTTTAAATCCCCCAATCTGAGCTTCTCTCTTAAAAGGACACATTTTCTGCCCTGTGTTTTACTTGACTGTTGCAACCTGGCACATCAATTCAAAACAACACTGAGCTTTCTGTCTCTTTCTACACACACCCAACAAGAGCACTAAATACAGCTCACATGTTGTTATTGTTTTATAGGAAAGCAGAATCCTTGCGCAAGCAATTTGCGCAAGAAAAGTAATCACAAACCAGTGAGGTCTTTCGGATAAAAAAATGCTCATGCACACTTCTTTTTTCCCCCTCTCTTGCACCATTTGCAGAGACTGGCATTCACTTACTCGTGAGAACTTTAAACTGGTTGCTGGTTCATCTAAAGGTGTTAAACGCAAAAATTAATAAATTTTAAATTTTACAACAAATTCATTTTAATTTGGGTTTTAAAATTCTAGTCTTCCCAGACAAAACTTATACATTAATTAGCAAAATACTGCATATTTTTTTATGTTATTTTAAATTTTTATTTAATCTGTTAACTTGTTATTGCTGTTACACACGTAACTGCTAAAGAAATTAACATACTATGGGATACACATAGTTTAACTCCACTTACAATGTTCGAAATGTGTTTTTGAGAGGAGAACAAAGGTAAAACATGAAATAAAGTAAAAAGTTGTGGCAGTCAGGCCACACTACCCACTAAAGTGTGTAAACACACACACAAGTGTGGGGAGGGGTGTGCTAACCGCAGATCATCGAAGCATGTTAGCTATACCACCCTGAGTGCACCGAGCAAACCTACTTCTCTAACCTCCACACTAGGGCTGCACGATAAATCGCATGCGATATTTAATGCGCATCTAATGCCGAGTTCACACTGCACGATATTAGCCAGATTTTTCACTCGCCGACAGGTTTTGTGAAATCGCCGACAAATGCGGAGGCAAATCGGTGCTCGTTCATGCGAGTGACAATCATGCAGTGTGAATTATCAAAGACGCGATCTGAGGGAATCGCCGACACGTCACCAACGCTCTGTGTAGTTAATGCTGCTCAATGTGAAAGCACGCAGGTGATGGAGATTTACCGCTGATTACAGAACCGGCTTTCTGACAAGATGCGCATTAAATATCGCATGCGATTTATCGTGCAGCCCTACTCCACACCAAATTTAAAACCTCGGTTACACCAGAAAAGCACTCCCTTGTTTTCTAGGATGAAAAAAAACATCTTTCTGAAAAAAAGGAGCGAGTTGCACAGATTCAACGTCCGCACATGCTGATTATCTAAACATTGGCAAACATGTGAGTTTAATGATCTGCATTGAGATATTCGTCTCAAACCTCTGGGCCACAATACAAAATCTTTTTTTTGTGTTCTTGTCAGTGCTCTGTACTAATCTGGATTACGTAATCAGATTCCCAAAATTAAGTATTTGTAATTTGATTATATTACATTTTAAAATACTCATAATCAGATTAGTTACAGTTACTGTAAATTATTCATAATGTATTTATTTGCCCTAATTCTTTTCTACTCAAAAATAATTGAAAAGTAGTCTGAATACATTACTTAATATCTGTAATCCAACAGACAGTTGTTTAATAGAAGGACATGAATATAATTTGGAATTAATATTGGGAATGTTACTGTTTTAGCTTTTGAGAGAAGCTTTTGAGTTTTATCAGTTTTCATAATGTAGAGACTGTGTTTAAAATTCTGATAATATAATAAATATTATTATTATTATTATTGAAATCGCTTTGTTCCCCTGCACTATGGCTTGTATTGGTAATTCATGTATTCACGTATTCATGTATGCTAATTCATGCTTTTTACTTCCAAAATACATAATTTTTAAGCCTGAATATACATATTCATATATATTGCCCTGATAAACATAAATACAAAAATACAATTCTTGCAATATGGCCTACTACATATGGCAAGGTAACTTAGAGTTAACCGGTTTCAATAGTATCCACATGCTTTTCTGAAATTACAAACATTTTTAACTGTATAGGAGTGAAAGCAAGAGAGAGAGAGAGAAAGACGCTCTAGTTTCCTGGAGAGTCACGAAGCTCATTTGTAAAATGTCACGAGCGCAGCGATGTGCTTAGTCATGGAGAGAGATAGAGATACTGAGAATACAGGAGGACTGAGAAACTGTGAAGGACAAATTCCAGATAGACAACACAGTGAAGACATGAATGAGAAATGAGGGAGAGAGAAAAACTCACAATGAGAAACACGAGGGAAGCCGAGGGCCTCTGGACCATGATTGAGAAATACTGATCTACAACTTCAACATACAAGACATTTTTAGTTGCACCGCTTGCACCATCATTACATTTACTAGGAACATTTCTGGAACATTTACTATTTGTTATTTCTATAACACAGTGACACTCCACATTGCCATGGTAATACAGCCAACAGCCTCCGTTGTCATGGCGGCATGCTGACCACGTCATCGTCATTCTGACCGTAGGTAAACAAGGATGCTTGTTGCCAGGGGCAACAGTTCAAATCAGTCATTAAATAAAGGATAAGGAAGAGAGGGACAGGAGAGAGAAGAACCAATAGAAGAGGAAGAGAATGATGAGAGCAGGAAAGAAAAGAGCAGAAACATTAAATATTTTGAAACATTAAATATCTGTCCATGCCTTTCTGGCATTTCTGTGGTTGCTAAGGTATTTGGGTGTTTTCTAGGGTGTTGCTAGATGGTTGCTAAGGTATTTTAGGTGGTTGCTATAGGTTGTTGATAACTCAATATGTGTCTGTGGTTTTCTTTTTTCTTTTAATGGCCCAACAGGTGGAAATATCGCATCTGATCCAGGGTTATTATTTATAACTATAACTAAAACTAAAAAAAAAAAACATTACTTGATATATAAACATTAAGTGAAATAAAATTAAATGTAAAAACTCAAACTAAATAAACTATAAACTAAAACTTAAACCAAGTAAGCCTATGGGCGAGACTTCCGGTTCATTAGCCGCTATAGGGAAATAATGAGAAGAACAACAACGTGCAGTAAACGTGCACTACAAAGCAGTGTGTTCATAATTAAGATAATACATTAAAGTAATATGGTAAGACACGCCAATTTGCAATATCAAGCAGCAAAACGAGCTGTTTTGTACAGCTAAAATAGCTGGACACAGATGAGACCGGAAGCCAGACCCATAAAATGTACAAATGCCACTCTTATGGCAAAAATAAGGTGGATAGACAACAACAAGGTGGAAAAAATCAACAACTAATGATAAAAACACACAGCGAAATGACTAAAACCTAACTAAAATGAAAATATAAAAATAAAATCTAATTTATTAACAAAAACTATAATAGTATATCAGTGATGCTAAAATAATAATGACCTGATCACTTAATGAAGTGAAGCTGCTCTGACCTTTAATACTTCAGTGCCAGAGGATTGATCACATGACTAACACTACACTGTAAAAAATGACCGTGAATTTAACGGTAAAAGACTGTAAAAATGCTACAGTAAAAACCTGTTAAATGGTTAACGGTAAATTCCCCTACTATATACGGTGAAAAATGGTATTGGACATTACATGTAATTTTACGGTAGTATACCGTTTTTGGAAGTGAAAAAGACCGTATAATTTACAGTGAATAACCGTAAATTGACATTCCCAGAATTCCCCGCGTTACATTTCAAATTTGATGCTTTTTTGTTGAAATAACTATCTTTCTTAGTTTTTTCTTATCAGTTTTGTATGTTAGGGTTGTGTGTTACACCTAATGTTGTTAAATGAATGTTTATTGCATTATTTCAGTTTCATGTGTGTTACCGTGATGGTGTTTAGTGTTTGTGTGAATGACACTATGCACCTTCTATATATGTTATTGTTTAAAAGCTGCTTGTGATGGGCTTTGGTTCATCATGTGACTTTCTCATCACCTCCTGCATTTGGTGGTTATCAGTGTATTACAAAGCTACAAAACAGATTTCAGTACTTCAATAGGTTGGTATATTAACATTATATCAGTTAATGAAATTACAGTATTTAACTGTAAATTTAAGTTAAAACCTAAAACGTCGCTACCATATTTTTTACGGTAAAATTCCGGCAACCACAGCTGCCGTTTTTTTTCCGTAGATTTTACTGAATTTATTTTACAGTGTAGTATGAGCACTAGTAATAGTGATGGTTGATTTTTCCCTTGCCTAAGATGTATTGGTGGAGGGGGTACAGTAATTCTTCACTTTATGTCCTTGAGCAATCAATCAATCAATCAATCAATATGATTAAGCAATAAGCAACCAAAACACACACTCTTCTAGGCTAAATATTAAATTATTATTTAATAAAGCATATCTACACATCCACTCAGCCGAATCCTCAGGCATCTCATCATAACCCTGCTAGATGAGGGTTTCATTTAAACACATCTGTAGGGTTTATATTAAGTCTCTCTAACACATAAATAGATTTTCATGCACTCACTCACTCACTCACACACACACACACACAGACACAGACACACACACACACAC
>NW_015540898.1:1603725-1606179 GCF_001515605.1 Sinocyclocheilus anshuiensis
TCCTGTACAGTTTACAAAACACACACAATAAGATGCAAATGCTCTGTAAATCTCGGCCCTGCAGTCATTCTGGATCTGGATTTTTCATGGATTATGGAGTATTAAATCTGAGGATTATCAACAAATTGCATTTTTCACCCTCCATCCCCAGGCAACATGGAGGCATCAGACCGACCCTCCTCACTGTGTGTGTGATGCTATTTTTATATTTTGTTTTAATGCTGGATTACAATATAAAACACACACACAAACAATCATGGGGTGTTTACAACACAAACATACACAATATGATTGATCACACTTTATTTTAAGGTCCAAATCTCACTATTAACTATGACTTTTTCCTCACTAAACTCCTAATTTGCTTCTTATTAATAGTTAGTAAGGTTTTTGTTAAGTTTAGGTATTGGGTTGGATTAGGAATGTAGAATATGGTCATGCAGAATAAACACTAATAAACAGGCAATATGCTAATAACAGGAATACTAACAAGCAACTATTTAATAGTGAGAATTGGTCCCTATACTAAAGTGTTACCATATGATTTTTCTTTCTCTCCCAAATATTTCCATTCCACATTCACTTGTTGCATCATTCATGTTCCCATAGCAACCTTCCATCTCCTCTCTTAGCAATGATCCCCCGATGGTTAGTGTGAGTGTGTGTTACTAATACTGATACGAAAATGTGCTGCACTGTCTGTGTCGCTGTGATATTCTGGTCTATAGATACACTGTGAAAGAAAAAAAACAGTAACCTAAAACATCTAAGTTAGCTAGTCAAGATTATGTAATATCACTGAATAACCTAAATAGATTAATTTATACCAACAAAACTAAATTTGTGTTAAATTAAGATGATGTTTATGTATTAGAATGACTGCACATTCAGACACACACTCCTAAAAGAGCTGCTGTTGTTCAGATCCTCACTAACAAGTACAGCAGATTTCACAGAAGCAGGAAATAGCCACAAACGCTTGTGTAGCTCTGCGGGTCACACCATCAGTGCATGCCTCAGTGCAGACTGACAGCTGTATTTCTCTCATTAAGACAAAGGTTTATTTCCCATCCTCCCACAGCCCTATTCATCTCTTCATTCTCCTTCTGACCTCCCTGAGCTCATTCATCACATCTCAATCCCTTTATCCTTCAGAGAAGAGAGAAAATTACTATCAATTAGGATTGAGAAAAAATGAGATCTTAAACATAAAGCTGATTGCAATTTAACTAACATTTTCACGGAGCTTTCAAAATGTGTAATTGTAGCAGAAGAGTTCGTCTGTTTGGGGTCAGTAAGGTTTTTTTAGCGTTAAAGAAGTCTCTTCTGCTCATCAAGGCTGCATTTATTTGACCAAAAAAAATCAATGAATGCAAGTAAATACAAATAAACTGTAATTTATTTCTGTGATGCGCAGCTGAATTTTCAGCATCATTACTCCAGTCTTCAGTGTCACATGATCTTCAGAAATCATTCTAATATGCTGATTTGCTGCTCAAGAAACATTTCTGATTATTATCAATGTTGAAAACAGTTGTGCTGCACAGTATTTTTGTGGAAACTGTGATACGTTTTATTTTTCAGGATACTTTGATGAATAGAAAGTTCAAAAGAACAGCATTTATTTAAAACAGAAATATTTTGTAACATTATAAATGTCTTTACTGGCACTTTTGATCAATTTAATGCATCCTTGCTGAATAAAAGTATTAATTTATTTCAAAATTCTTACAGAACCCAAACAGCTGTATATACATATGCACAGTCTGGATGCATGACATGCTGATTAATTGTCTATGTAAACCTTTGGCTATTGTTTCACATCTTTCAGTTTTTCAGCATCTTGCGGCATGAAAGCACCATGTCAACCCTAATGAAAAAAAAAATACTAAAATGTATTTGAAATACATTTATTTTTTGCTAAGTATACTACAAATATATTTAGATATTTATGTGCTTAATAAAAATACCCTGCATTTGTACTGGTACACTGTAAAAAAAAAATCCGTAAAATTTACGGTAAAAAAAACAGCAGCTGTGGTTGCCGGAATTTTACCGTAAAAAATACGGTAGCAATGTTTTAGGTTTTAACTTAAATTTACAGTTAAATACTGTAATTTCATTAACTGATATCATGTTAATTTACCAACCTATTGAAGTACTGAAATCTGTTTTGTAGCTTTGTAATACGCTGATAACCACCAAATGCAGGTGTTGATGAGAAAGTCACATGATGAACCAAAGCCCATCACAAGCAGCTTTTAAATAATAACATATATAGAAGGTGCACAGTGTCATTCACACAAACACTAAACACCATCACGGTAACACACATGAACAACTGAAATAATGTAATAAACATTCATTTAACAAGATTAGGTGTAACACACAACCCTATTTTACAAAACTGATAAGAAAAAACTAAGAAGAAACATAGTTATTTCAACAAAAAAA
>NW_015540898.1:1607332-1608785 GCF_001515605.1 Sinocyclocheilus anshuiensis
TCATGGTAACACACATGAAACTGAAATAATGCAATAAACATTCATTTAACAACATTAGGTGTAACACACAACCCTAACATACAAAACTGATAAGAAAAAACTAAGAAGAAACAGTTATTTCAACAAAAAAACATCAAATTTGAAATGTAACGCAGGGAATTCTGGGAATGTCAATTTACGGTTATTCACTGTAAATGATACAATCTTTTTCACTTCCAAAAACAGTATACTACCGTAAAATTAATGTCCAATACATGTAACATTCAATACAGTTTTTCACCGTATATAGTAGGGGAATTTACCGTTAACCATTTAACAGGTTTTTACTGTAGCATTTTTACAGTCTTTTACCGTTAAATTCACGGTCATTTTTTACAGTGTATGGTTAAAGTCTGCTAAATTGGAACAACTAATTTTGTGCCTAATGCACTTTACTTGTGTGGAAGTAGTACTGAGGTCCAACTAAATACTTAAGTATATTTGATTGTGCTAAAGTGGAACTATTGTGAGTATACTTCAGGAACACTTTAAAATACATTTCAGGCATAATATTAAGAAATGTGCATTGTGCAATAAAGAAATACTTCAAAGAAAGTTAATTATAATTTTATATCAGTAAGTCTTAAGTGATATGTCAATTGTGTTAATGGATTTGAAGTATACTTAGCATGAAATAAATGTATTTTAAATAAATTATGGCATAGGTTTTTTTTTACAACTTTTTGATTGTCTTGTGCACTCAATTTTTCTAACAACACTGAATGAACAGGGCTAGATTGACCGCTATTTATCTGTCTTTTTATTCCAAACTCTAGTTTTGTACTACTTAATTGTATATATCTCAGTGCTCCTCACTGCTCAATCAGAATTCACTACACACCCATCCAAATCTCTGCGGCGTGACTCCTGTTTGACCTCTAGAAATCCTCTTGGCTTTGCTCTGGACTCCAGCAGCTGCTGCCATTGGATTCATGTCACTGTTTCTGTGTGCTGTAACAGGAGAGCCTCTGCTCCACCCCTTCACTACCCACAATCCATTACAGTCCATTATCAGACAGTATATATCCCAGAACGGCCACTGCCAGCGCCGATATGAGCCTCCTCCTCTCTGCACTCCAAGAGACACCGCCTGAGAGTATATGCCGTGAAAATAACTATATCATTTAAATGTAAATTAACTTTAGGGCTGGGTAGTGCATGCAAGTTGTTTTCTATAAGCAGTATGTGTGTGTGTGTGTTCAATTTCAGATGAAAAGCACTGTGTGCTTAATGGCTACTAATTACATTTAGACTAATGTGTTTGTGATTTATGTCCTTACTACTACTCCACCCCCCTCCCCCTCCACCAAAGTCTAATTAGCAAGTGATATATGCCTTCACAAAAACATAAACCCTTCACCACACACACACACACACACACACACACACACTCACTCTCTCTCACACACACACA
>NW_015540898.1:1608870-1609836 GCF_001515605.1 Sinocyclocheilus anshuiensis
CTCTCTCACACACACACACACACACACACACACACACACACACACACACACACACACACACTTATCTATCCCAATGTGGGCCTTCCATAGATGTCTATTGTTCTTATAGGCAGCTCGTTATCAACAATTGTAAAAATTTAAAAAATAACAATTGTATGCAAACTACAGTTTAGTTAAATAGGTACACACACCATAAGTCATGCAGGAACTTTCTATTATCTCTAAATTATCATAAATGGATGCTGATTTGCTAACTCGTGCAACATTTGTGACTGTCGAGGCCCGTTCACACTGAGGACACAACAATAAATATACACTCTAAAAAATGCTGGGTTGTTTCAACCCAATTTTGGGTCAAATATGGACTAACCCAACTGTTGGGTTAAAAAGTTAATTTCAATTTAACCCAACAGTTGGGTTAGTCCTTATTTTACCCAAAATTGGGTTGAAACAACCCAGCATTTTTAGAGTGTAACTACACTTTCACAGCAATTTTTTTTTCGCGCTGAAGAATTATAAAAACATTGGCAGCCAATCAGAATCCACCGACTTTGAAGAGCTTGAGCATTTATGACAGAACTGCAGCGCACTTATAATAAACATAATGTTATCGTCCATTGATGTAGAAGCAAATATGTGGATGCTAATATTATTAGTTATCATTACAGTTATCGTGTGTTGGTGCGGACGCAAATATAGTTGTCGTTATAGATGTCATCCATTGGTGTGGACGCTAATATAGATATCATTATAGTCATTGTAATAGTTATCATTTGTTATCTAGTCATCATTATAGTTATTGTTCTTGGTGTGAACAGGACGTTACTCCTAAAACGTACACAAAGAGCATGCAATGTAGCAGTGATGCATATAACAGCAGAACTGCACTCAGAGAGAGCTGCTGTGTTATCATCACTACTGCTGACCAACTACTAAACATCCCACAAATGTCCTGCTGTGGAGAAA
>NW_015540898.1:1609867-1610134 GCF_001515605.1 Sinocyclocheilus anshuiensis
ACAGAAGCATAACTGCTCATAATAGCACTTCCCAAAGGACAGCGAGGCCACGACACACACAAACAAACCCAACAAACCCAAACATGACGCCTCAACATTTCCTCAGAAGAAAGAGGGGGATGAAAAGGACACAGAAAGAGAGAGATGAAAGGAAAAGCTGCAAGCAGTATAATGTCTGTCTTTGGCTGCCCTCAGTTATTGCCCGTTGTCTTGTTGTCTTTCTCTGCTGAAATTAAACCAGTGTTTGTGCTTCAGTGATGAACAGAA
>NW_015540898.1:1611211-1615757 GCF_001515605.1 Sinocyclocheilus anshuiensis
TAGGCGTAATGGTTTTTATACTGTACAAACTGTATTTTCTATCCCCTTACCCTAACCCTACCCCTCATACGAAGCTTTCTGCATTTTTAGATTTTCAAAACGCTTCATTCTGTATGATTTGTGAGCACATTTTTCTCATGGGGACCTAAAACATAAGGTCAAAATTAACTGGTATTTCTATACATAGTACACACACACACACACACACACACACACACTCTGAGTTACACCACAGAAGCATTACAGAGTGAACTGCTCATAATAGCACTTCCCAAAGGACAGCGAGGCCACGACACACACAAACAAACCCACTTATCACTAACATGACGCCTCAACATTTCCTCAGAAGAAAGAGGGGGATGAAAAGGACACAGAAAGAGAGAGATGAAAGGAAAAGCTGCAAGCAGTATAATGTCTGTCTTTGGCTGCCCTCAGTTATTGCCCGTTGTCTTGTTGTCTTTCTCTGCTGAAATTAAACCAGTGTTTGTGCTTCAGTGATGCACAGAAAGGGCCATCTGTCACCCTCAACCAGGGATCGCCTGTATTCCAATATAACATCTGATAAACTATCAGACCAACATCACTTTTGAGCATAGAATAGGACAGAAATTAAGACAACAAATTTTTTGAAATACAAAAGGATAAGATCAAAACGGGGGACAGAGAGTGTCAGAGAAGCAGAAGGAGGCAGAGAAGATTGTCAGAGTGATCTTCAGCTAAAGCTCAGCCTGTTGTCACGTTGCTAATAGGATTAATTACTGCATTTGCACCCCACCAACCCTCCATCCCCCTGTCATCACCCTCCAGTACCGCTCTGTGACAAACAGCCGCTCCACATTTCAGAGAGCCTGCAGCTTGAAAAGGTGTGGGGAATACTCCAAATAATCTCTGCGGATGCATACAGCTCGCCACACCAGTGGAGTAATCCAGATGGACACACACTCTCTGAACTGAGCCCGGTCTGGATGTGTGTACAGGACACACACACACACACACACACACACATACACACACAGAGATGGCAGGATATGAAAGGGGATAAAACAATGTGAGACCCCTGTCATGCCCTGCACACACACACACACTCACACACACTCACACACACACACACACACACACACACACACACACTCAGAAAGGACTCACCCCTGGCAGGGTTTTCTGTTCATGAAGAGCACTTTGTGCTTTAACAGCTGACTCCCGTGCACAATATGTCAGAAAGGCACATCCTAAGACAGAAAGACACACTATTAGTATTCATTGACAGCTTATACAGTATTTGCAATGTTTTTTTCTTATAAAAATATAATTAATTTTCATTAATGCAAAATTATTATTATCAGTCATATGTAGTAATTACCTACATTTTAAATTGAAATTCACTTTTTGAATCAATGTTTTTTTCCTGTACTTCATATAGATTATATGCAGCATGATTACACATGATGAGTGACAGAAATGTAATTTCACACTCATTACATTTTGTCAGTGGGGCTTCTGGGATAGCTCACCCTGAACTCACACACACACACACACACACACACACACACACAGTTTTTATGTTTTATGAGGACTCTCCATATGTAATGTTTTTTTTTTTACTGTACAAACTGTATATTCTTATGTTCTGTTCTCCCACAGTAACCTTACCCCTAAACCCCTCACACAAAACTTTCTGCATTTTTGCATTTTTAATAAAACATTTTTAAAGCTACGTTAATTATGACAATTTAGGAAATGTCCTCATAAAACATATTTATGTTGTTATACCAGTGTAATAATAACCATGTCATTATACAAATTTGTGTCCTCGTAAGTCACATAAACACACACACACACACACACACACACACACACACACAAAGCTACAAAAAATCAGACGGCAGCTCAGAAGAAACCTTAATTTCTGTGATTGGAAACTCTACATGTAAAAACACATGCAAACCACAAGCAACGCAACAAATGCCTCTATAGAACGGTATGAGTGTGTTTGAGTCAGTGTTATTTTAGTATCATTGATATACTATTATTGTGTTTGTTAATATTTTGAATTTGATTTTATTTATATATTTTCTGTTTTCATTTTCATTTTAGTTTAAGTTTTAGTAATTTTGTTGTGTGTTTTTGTCATTTTTCATTTTTAAATCCAGTTAACAAACGCTTTAGTTAGTTTTAATTTAGTTTGAGTTATTTTAGTACTTCAATCTTCAATTAACAAAAACGAGAAATGTTGCCTTGGCGCCTAGCTGAAATAAAATATGTTTATATATATTTTTTTCCATATCAGTTTATGTTTGTTTTATTTCAAGAAAAGGAATTGCTTTTAAATGGTTTTATTTTTAGTAAATGATAATAACCCTGGTTTGAGCTGGTATGCTGGTTAAGCTGTTAGTGTTACGCAAGGGAGCAATTTGGGATTTTATTCACAGCCTGTTCATTGACTTAAAGGAATAATCATCGAAAACTGAAAACGCTGTTATCATTCACTCACCCTCATGCTCCTCCAAACACATGATTTTACATTTTCCATGAAACACAAAAGAGGAATTTTTGAAGAATATCCCAGCTACTCTTTTCCATATAATGAAATTCAATGGGGACCAGTGTGTTAAGCTCCAAAACAACAAAACAAGAATCACGGCACCATATCAGTAGTCCATACAACTTGTGTGCTACCAGCATTCTTCAGAACATCTTCTTTTATGTTCCACAGAAGAAAGAAAGTCATACGGGTTCGGAACAACATGAAGGAGAGTAAATAATGACAGAATTTTCATTTTTGAATGAAGTCACCCTTGAAGTCATTATTCACTAGAAAAGGGTGGAATACACTACATGGATTTTGCACAGATTTTTCCCCCCGATTTATAATCTGGACAAGCTGAAACTAGTTGGCGAAAGTCAGAGCCAGTCTGCAGATTTGAGTTGACAGAAAATCACGTCTCCGATTTTTTTAGCTATCTTATCATAAAAAAATGAGTGTAATTTTAACTGTAAAATATTGTAAAAACGCTACGGAAAAAAAATGTTAGGTTTTTAGGTTAACAGTAAGTTCCCGTACTATATACAGGGAAAAATTGTAAAAGATCTAACCAGCCATTTAATGTAATTTTACAATAAAATGCTGCTAATTGTACAATTTTTAGAATTAAAAAAAGAACAAATCAACGTATAATTTACAGTAAAAAACTGTAAACTGATATTCCCAGAATTCCATGCGTGACACTCCACATTTGATAGTATTTTGTTTAAATAACCATGTTTCTTAATAGTGTTGTCATGTTTGTTATCAGTTATGTACATGTGGGTTTATGTTACACATTCTGTTGTTTAATGAATGTTTATTGCATTATTTTAGTGATGTGTGTTACCATGATGGTGTTTAGTGTTTGCGTGAATGACTCTGTGTGCCTTCTATATATACTTCAGCTTGTGGAAAAGCTACTTGTGATGGACTGATTCTTCATATTGCTGTCTCTTTTACCACCTGCATTATTATGGTGGTTGTCAATTTATGTTAAAGATACAAAACAGATTTTAGTAGCAGTGTGCATTGTTGAATTTACTAGTTTACACTCAAATTTACTTGTTTGCAATTTACAGTTTTATACTGTAAAATGTACAGTTTGTTCTGTAAATGTTTTTGCAGTTTTTTTTACACTGCATATCATTCATGTCTCATATTTATATTCATATTGTTTTAATTTGTCAGTCATGTCCAAGCAATAAGGCATGTGTTTGTGCGTGAGTTTATTGTGTTCTGAACAACTTGAAAGTCTGGTGGAGTGTGATTTACAAAGTTGGCAAGTGTCTGATGTCGTGTTTTAAAACCTGTTCAGATTTGAAAAGTCATGTAATGTATCCCAGCCCTAATTTCTTGAAAACTGACCAACACGACTTGACTACTGTCACGAATCCAGTCTATGAACTTCTGTTCACTCACCACCAGAGGTCACCCGCTCACTACATGGACTCTCACACTACACAGACTGCTACACTATGCCCTGGACTACATTTCCCATCATCCATTGCTCTGATTGCACACAGCTGTAACCAATCACACGTGCACCTGAAAGCCATTACACACACTATATAACACCTACCCAGATCTTGCTCTAGTCGCCGAGTATTGTTCTGCATTTATCACTCTCCTAGTGTTAGCTGCTTTACCAAGCCATTCCGTGTTTCCTGAGTTAGAGTTTAGTTTAGTCTTGTTCATAGTCTGTTTACCCGTGTTTTGATCTTAGCCTGTTTTCTCCTCTTGTCTGATCTCTACCTGCCCTGAAGTTTATAGCCTGCCTTGGATCTCTCTTTCGTCTTGTCGTTTGGACTCTGTTTGCCCCTGCCTGGACTATTACCGTGTACCTGGATTATCTCTCTCTGTCTAGCCCTCTGGATGTCGTTTGCTGATCGGAGACCCTCGTCTGCTCTTGGATTATTCTTGTGTCTTGCCCGTACCATACCAGTTTGCCATTGTTTGACCCTGCCTGTGTTCTGACCGTGTTTATAAATAAAAGCTTGCACATGGATCCTCACGCCTCACGTC
>NW_015540898.1:1616845-1634343 GCF_001515605.1 Sinocyclocheilus anshuiensis
TTTTCAAATCAGCCATGTCCTTGATTTTGCGTACACAAATTTAATCGCAATATGCCGTGTGTTGTATTCATAGTGGTTCAGTTTCATTTGCATGGGCATAGCGCCCTCCTCTGGACCGACTCTGTGACAACACCAATCCCTCCTTGTGTATGTTTTTAGATTTTTCCAGTCACGCAATAATCTTCAAAATCCCCATCGCTTGCACATTTGTGATGTATTTATCTTACATTCATATTAATACAACATCTCTTGTTCTGGTCTTGGAACCTGAATGAGCACATAGCTTTAGATGTTTATAAGGTTTAGTGGCATAAATTGTAATAAAATAACAGTGTGGGTCAATTTAAAGTCTGCTAGTCAAATCAAATCAAATATCCAAACCATTAATGGAAACTCCTCAACCCAATACAGATGAATAAACCATATGTTCTAATTTGGCTGTGGTGTTTTGGTAGAAAAGCTACATATACAACTGGAAAGGGTCTGGCGTCATAATGTAAATCTTGCTTATGTCATGCTTAAATCATGATTACAGCATATTAGATATATAGCCATAGCAAATCAATTTTGCCAGTTTCTCCACACCTGACCTAACTTTCTTTAACTGATCAAACATTACCTGTATTAGCTTCTATGTTAGGCAATTTTGTGTCAACCATAAACTATTTAAAAGGTGCTCCACAGGGTCATTGTGGATGAAGAGGATTTTAAACTGGCCTATATGAGGAGTGCATTCAGATCACTGTTTATATCACATTCAAGAACATACTGTACTAATTAATGAATATGTCAGTGTCATAGTTGGTCAAATATAACAGATGCTTTCTGTGAAACAGCACTGTGCAGTTCTTCACTACTAATGCTGCTTTATTTAATTTTTGCACTCAGAAAACATATAGTATTTCCATTAAAAAATAAAAATAAACTATCGTAAAACCTTCAGCACAAAGAATGCCAGAAAATGGAGCTGTATTAAAGGTAAAATATGCCATTATTATATTTAGTAAAATTATTAAGCTATTTTTTAAATTATTATTATTTAATGGACATAAATTGAAAGACTGAAATCTTCACTGAAGTACTAATTACATGCTTTTAGCATTTAACGTGTAATGTTTGGTACACACACACACACACACACACACACACACAAAGCTACAAAAAATCAGACGGCAGCTCAGAAGAAACCTTAATTTCTGTGATTGGAAACTCTACATGTAAAAACACATGCAAACCACAAGCAACGCAACAAATGCCTCTATAGAACGGTATGAGTGTGTTTGAGTCAGTGTTATTTTAGTATCATTGATATACTATTATTGTGTTTGTTAATATTTTGAATTTGATTTTATTTATATATTTTCTGTTTTCATTTTCATTTTAGTTTAAGTTTTAGTAATTTTGTTGTGTGTTTTTGTCATTTTTAAACATGTTATCCAGTTAACAAACGCTTTAGTTAGTTTTAATTTAGTTTGAGTTATTTTAGTACTTCAATTTAAACTAAACAAAAACGAGAAATGTTGCCTTGGCGCCTAGCTGAAATAAAATATGTTTATATATATTTTTTTCCATATCAGTTTATGTTTGTTTTATTTCAAGAAAAGGAATTGCTTTTAAATGGTTTTATTTTTAGTAAATGATAATAACCCTGGTTTGAGCTGGTATGCTGGTTAAGCTGTTAGTGTTACGCAAGGGAGCAATTTGGGATTATATTCACAGCCTGTTCATTGACTTAAAGGAATAATCATCGAAAACTGAAAACGCTGTTATCATTCACTCACCCTCATGCTCCTCCAAACACATGATTTTACATTTTCCATGAAACACAAAAGAGGAATTTTTGAAGAATATCCCAGCTACTCTTTTCCATATAATGAAATTCAATGGGGACCAGTGTGTTAAGCTCCAAAACAACAAAACAAGAATCACGGCACCATATCAGTAGTCCATACAACTTGTGTGCTACCAGCATTCTTCAGAACATCTTCTTTTATGTTCCACAGAAGAAAGAAAGTCATACGGGTTCGGAACAACATGAAGGAGAGTAAATAATGACAGAATTTTCATTTTTGAATGAAGTCACCCTTGAAGTCATTATTCACTAGAAAAGGGTGGAATACACTACATGGATTTTGCACAGATTTTTCCCCCCGATTTATAATCTGGACAAGCTGAAACTAGTTGGCGAAAGTCAGAGCCAGTCTGCAGATTTGAGTTGACAGAAAATCACGTCTCCGATTTTTTTAGCTATCTTATCATAAAAAAATGAGTGTAATTTTAACTGTAAAATATTGTAAAAACGCTACGGAAAAAAAATGTTAGGTTTTTAGGTTAACAGTAAGTTCCCGTACTATATACAGGGAAAAATTGTAAAAGATCTAACCAGCCATTTAATGTAATTTTACAATAAAATGCTGCTAATTGTACAATTTTTAGAATTAAAAAAAGAACAAATCAACGTATAATTTACAGTAAAAAACTGTAAACTGATATTCCCAGAATTCCATGCGTGACACTCCACATTTGATAGTATTTTGTTTAAATAACCATGTTTCTTAATAGTGTTGTCATGTTTGTTATCAGTTATGTACATGTGGGTTTATGTTACACATTCTGTTGTTTAATGAATGTTTATTGCATTATTTTAGTGATGTGTGTTACCATGATGGTGTTTAGTGTTTGCGTGAATGACTCTGTGTGCCTTCTATATATACTTCAGCTTGTGGAAAAGCTACTTGTGATGGACTGATTCTTCATATTGCTGTCTCTTTTACCACCTGCATTATTATGGTGGTTGTCAATTTATGTTAAAGATACAAAACAGATTTTAGTAGCAGTGTGCATTGTTGAATTTACTAGATTACGCTCAAATTTACTTGTTTGCAATTTACAGTTTTATACTGTAAAATGTACAGTTTGTTCTGTAAATGTTTTTGCAGTTTTTTTTACACTGCATATCATTCATGTCTCATATTTATATTCATATTGTTTTAATTTGTCAGTCATGTCCAAGCAATAAGGCATGTGTTTGTGCGTGAGTTTATTGTGTTCTGAACAACTTGAAAGTCTGGTGGAGTGTGATTTACAAAGTTGGCAAGTGTCTGATGTCGTGTTTTAAAACCTGTTCAGATTTGAAAAGTCATGTAATGTATCCCAGCCCTAATTTCTTGAAAACTGACCAACACGACTTGACTACTGTCACGAATCCAGTCTATGAACTTCTGTTCACTCACCACCAGAGGTCACCCGCTCACTACATGGACTCTCACACTACACAGACTCTATACCCTGGACTACATTTCCCATCATCCATTGCAGTGATTGCACACAGCTGTAACCAATCACACGCTTACATGGATCCTCACGCCTCACGTCTCGTCGGCCCCATTACAAATACCACTTTTTAAAAAATTTTTTAATCTATTTTGTGACCAAATTTCATTAACATCTCATGCCGGGTTGCGTTTCCCAAAAGCATCGTTAGCTAACTATGGTCGTTAGTTCCATTGAACTCTATTGGTAACGACTGAATTTACGACCATAGAACGCACCCCCGGGTGGTAACAGATTGTGCTGGATTTTATATTTCAAATTTATTATGACTTTTATTTTGATATTCATTTTGGGCTGTGAACTGAATTTCCTCCTAGTCTCCCCCTGGCTTCTTGTTTTAAGAGGAAATAGGCCATATTAGTTTAGTGTTCAGTGCAAGGTGCTCCATGCGGTTTCTAACATCCAAGTCCATCTTGCCTTTCACAGCCCACTGAGATGTAATGTCTGCAAGTAATTGTTTGAGCATGATGTGAGCTTGTAATTTTTATTTGTATTTTGAGTATGCTATAATTGTGTAAAATTATGTTAGTACAGTACCAGTTGATTTATGCTTCAGCATGTTTGGCATTTTCTGCTCATTTCCAAAGTGTTTATCTGTGTTGATCTATAACTTTATTGTTCATTCATTTATTTGATGTTGGTTTTCTTGTTTACCTTGTGAAATTTATGTTTGTGTATTTTCTTTTCTTTGTAGTTTCACACTTGTCATGATTAAACTTCAAAAACCGAGTCTTTGTCTTCGTGGAGTTTATAGTGAAAGTGTTTAGTGGCTGGATTATTGTTAAACATCCAGTGAAGCCAGTGACATTGATTACATGTAATCTGGATTATGTAATCAGATAACAAAAATTAAGTACTTGTAATTAGAGTATATTACATTTTAAAATCAGTAAATTATTCCTAATTTGATTTGCCCTAATTCTCTCTCTCTCTCTTAAATTTTCATTTCTAAAATTCTACCGCTTTTATATATTTGGAAAGTTTTCCAGCTTTTCATCAACTCGCAAACCCCCTGTAGTTCATTCATGAATCCCTGGCATAATGCAATGTTAAAATCATGATGTTGACAACAAAGAATGGAATATATTTTAGGTCAAAAGTAATCAAAAAGCACAATAGTCATAATATGTGTTATCCAACAGATTACATTTTAAACTATAATTTCCGTCATGTAATTTATAATCAGTAACAATCTACAAGTTGTAAGTAATCTACCCAGCACTGTTCAACATCAAACCCATCTAATGGCTGATTTGAAAGCCACAGTGAAGATTTTAACTTCTTACTCATCATATGACTTCAGAGGACTAAAGTGCATGAGTCATGATGATGACCACTTCTTGACTTGCCTTAATAGGAAAGGATATAGACTGGGCATTTTCTCCAAAATACGCAATTTTATTCAAAATTTCACCTTTTGTGTTCCACAAAAGAAATAAATTCATACGGATTTGAGAGTGAGTAAATGATGCCATATTTTTCATGCACGGGCGAAATATTCCCTTAAGGTCTTTCTTCTTTAATCACCCCAGTGACCTTAAACCACTGAGAAATCCACATGATTAAATCCCGGTCAAGCCCCCGAACAGGGTTTATTCAACCCTGAACGACACAAGCGTAAGCAAACACCCAAAACAGAGTCAAACCGCAGAGTGGAAACCTAATACTCAACCTCAAGGCACAGAAAGCAAACGAAGTTCATGAAGACGACAACAGAGAGAGCTTTCCTGGTATATATAATGTCCTTTTTATAGTAACACCGAACTCATGCTGTGCATTGTCATGCTTGAAGCTCCTGCAGGCGTGTGCTGCTGCCACTGTCCTCTACATACACCCACCCAGCCCATGACAAAAAATCACACTCGCATACTATAAGAAAATGCACTGTATGCCCCTGTATGTGGGTGATAAACACTTCAGAAGCTAGAATGAGTAACATTCAGAGTGTAGCGTGAGCATGCACATGAACACTGCTGTGAGAGGGTTAAATGGCACTGTTTATTTAAATGCACTCTTCACTTGCGAGTCGTGACTGAGAAACGCTCAGCCCCGTCCCCTCCTGAAGCGTAAACTCATGCGTCTCCTTACCTTTGTGCACGCCTGTGTACTTGTCCTTGATCACAGTCAGCTCGTAGATCTTGCCGAACTGCTCAAAGATGGGCTTGAGGTCCTTCTCCTCCAGATTGCGCGGGATCTGCCCGATGAAGAGTTTGATGGCGTCGGGCTCCTTCATTGGGTCGAGGATGTGGAGAATGTCAGAGCTCTGGGTCGGGATGAGATGAACGTGCGGAGAGAGAGAGGATGGAGGTGTGGACGGTGCCTGAGGAGGCGGGGTGTGATCAAAACAATGAATGAATGAATGGATCTTCAATTTAAGCACCATTTTAGAGGCTTTTATGTCATATAAAAACTTACTGTAAAGTATTATTCTATGGTATGCATTATCTATCATGAAATGACAACAAACAATACTTTTTATTTATATAGCTAGTCATCTCGGTTAATACTCATTTATTTATACACTACTTGTTTTTAATGTTAATATGGATATACAAATGAACATTAACCAAGATGAATAAATGCTATTGGGTATTGTGCATTCATGTTTATTATTGTAACCAGTTAATATATTGTAAAGAGTTACCAATACTGGTGGTACTGTAAAACACTAAGTAAATATACTGTATGTGTAGTTTTTATCCCTCAAAATCAGACTCATTAAAATGACCTCATTGGTGTGACCTATGTTGATTCATATCTGACTTCAATAAAACCAATTAGGTTACAAGACAGTGCATCTTTCCTTACTTTAATATGGTTCTTCCTGTATTAAAAAGAGGCATAGTCGACCTAATATTTTATAAATAAATAAATGCACACAAAATTGTGCATTATAACTGTGAATTCTGACGACAAACAATAAAACAAAAGCTCTTGCGTTTGCATGTAATTACAGCGATTATCATAAATGCACTAAAACAAGTATGGCATCTTCACGCGTTCAATAGAACAAAGACAGATATGATTCCCAGAATAATACACAGATCAATATGAATAAACACGCGCGTATCGCCTAGAATGAACGAGCGCATCCTTTGTTTAGGCAGCGGAGGCTCTGAAGCTCTTTGTCCGTCTCCGTTAACGCATAACGGTCCACGCTCACACGAGAGGAAAACACACTTATGAAGACTAAAAACAGCTCACCTACAGGGCCGACTTTATCCTCGCACTCTTCGGGTGGCTCCTCTATAGATCCGTGCTGCGTCTTCAGGGGTCCTCGCGCTCGCTGTCACTCACTGCATCTCACACACTGTTTCTTTAACCTCTCTCGTAAAATCACAGTTTCGCCCAATTTCTCTCTTGTCATTAGTATATAAATATCGTGTTGTAAGCTCTAAAATAATGCACTTGAAATATTCTTCCACAACACATGTGTTATTGGTTGTGTTTGCTCCTTTCCTCATCTCCAATTAACGCTTGAGATGTGACGTCACGCCGGTGTCTCCCTCTCACGAGCGCTTGTCAAGCTCGAGATGTAAGGGGCAGGGAACGTCTGCAACTCACAGCTCTCTTAAAACAACACAGACTCTCACATGTCATTCAACACGGTTAGAAAAGATAAGTCAAAGCACAAGTGTGGTGTTTTGTAGTTTAACCACAAGGTGGCAGTATATTGTTACGTGTAGAGCTTCTACTGAGTATTCCCTAAGAAGAAGCCATACAGTTCTGTAAAAAGGTAGCATCTGTTGAATAAACGGTTAGGGGGCTTGGGGCGGATTGGCAACAGCTGGTCTGTGACTGGAGCGTGCATGATAGGAAGTGACGTTGATTCCGGAAGTGATCCGGAAATGGAGGATGAATTGTGTGGCGCGGAAAGTGGAGGTAATGGAGATGAATGGAATGTAGTGGTAAATAGGAAAAGAAAGAAAATTAGTGGAAATATATCTGAAACAGACAGTGAGAATGGAAGTCATATGTCAAGGAAAAGAAAAGAAGAGTGTAAGGTATTGATGAAGTTTGCTGCTGGATCTTTGAATGCAATTAACCCGTTGAAACTGTCTAAAGCACTGAAGGAAAAGATCGGAATGATGGAAAGTGTTAAGACTTTAAGAGAAGGTAGACTTTTGTTGTTTTGTAATGATAACAGACAACAAAAAGTGGCTTTAGGAATAAAATCGGTTCTAGGACAAAAAGTTATTTGTTCAATTCCAGAAGACAAAAGACGGGTTAAAGGAGTAATATCAGGAGTATCTCCTGATGTTCAAGTTGAAACGATTAAGAAAAATTTAACTGGAGCGACAGTGTTCGACGTGAAACGATTGCGGTGTACTAGAAACAATGAAAAAATTGAAAGTCTCTCAGTCATTATTCACTTTGATGAAAATAAGCTACCTAGCAGAGTCTTCTTAGGATTTGTAAGTTATATGGTCAGGCCATATATTCCGCCTCCTCTGAGATGTTATAAGTGCCAAAGGTACGGGCATGTGGCGGCAGTTTGCAGGGGTAAACAGAGATGCGCAAGATGTGGGGGTGAACATGAATATGGTCAATGTGGGCAAGAAATTAGTCCCAAATGCTGTAATTGCGGAGGAGAGCACAGTGCGGGATACGGAGGATGTAAGGTGAGGAAGCAGGCGGCGCAAGTTCAGACGGTCAGAGTCGAGGAAGGGATATCGTATTCTGAAGCGCTGTTTTGTAGTTTAACCACAAGGTGGCAGTATATTGTTACGTGTAGAGCTTCTACTGAGTATTCCCTAAGAAGAAGCCATACAGTTCTGTAAAAAGGTAGCATCTGTTGAATAAACGGTTAAGAGGATTTACTTGTGCAGTTACTGAGGACACAACAACAAGTTGTGCGTGTTTTATCAATACAGTACAGGGATAGAGCAGGCGCTGTTATGCAGAGGCACATTTACAGTAGCACACTCTGAATGACTTGTAGCTTCCTGGATACTGAAACACTGATTTAAAACGCTGTAACATACTTAATAGTAGGTTATACATAAAAATAATACTTACTTTTCAGACCCCCTTTTTTGTTTAAATTCGTAAATTCAAGCCCCTTAAAGGGACAGTTCACCCAAAAATAAAAAATGTTCTGTTAATTTACTCACCCTAAGGCCATCCAGGATGTAGGTGACTGTTTTTTTTTTTTTTTCCCCAGTAGAACAGTAAAGACGATTTTTAGCTGGTCCTTGGTGATTCATAAAATGCAAGTCAGTGGCTACCGGCACATTGAGAGTCAAAAAAGCATAAAGAGGCAAGACAAAATTAACAACTGTGTATATGTAACGATATATTGAGGTCTTATGAAGAGAAACGATCGGTCTGTGCAAGAAAATGAACATTATTTACAACATTATTGCCTGTAATAGAGGAGCCTCAGGCAAACGTTCTGCTGGATCGTGAATGAATCATTCTTTTGAACCGGTTCTGTTTAGCGAACTGAATGAATCAGTTCACCAAATCAGATTGAACCGTCTGAAACAGTTCGAGTAGCACAGGACACAGATATACAAGTTACTCAATCAAAACTCACTTATGGATGCCTGACAGTCACTCCGACTCAAAATGAGCCAAAATACTGGTGTATCTGAGCCTATGATGAATGAACTGATTCAGTGCTGAGGAAACAGTTCGACTCGGACCGAAGACCGATGAGCCGCTGATGTGCGCATGCGTGAACCAAGCACTTGAACGAAAGGGCCCAATGAAAGGTGAGCTGATGAAAACTAGTTTATTCACTTTATATGCTTTAGACATGTAAAACATTTACGTTTCACATACTTATTGGGTGCTTTAATAATAGGCCTATAATTGCGTAAAAACGACGCTACGTCATTACATGACTACGTAAACAAACTGGTGATTACAGGTAATAATGTTATAAATAATGTTTGGTTTCTTGCACAGATGGATCATTTAGCTTCATACAATCTCAATATGTCTTCAGGAGCCGTGGGTATTAATTTAGTCTTGCCATGCTTTTTTTGACTCTCAAGTGCCGGTAGACACTGAATTGTATTTTATAAATCACCAAGGACTTCGGTTTCAGCTAAAAAAAATCTTCTTTACTGTTCAACTGAGAAAAAAAGTCACCTACATCTTGGATGGCCTGTGGGTGAATAAATTAACAACACATTTTCATTTCCGGGTGACTGTCCCTTTAATTGCGCACACTGGTGATGGTGTAAAGCATTGGTTCTTAATCCTGGTAAGCTCTGCACATTTCGCATGTCTCCCTTATTTGACAAACCTGATTCAGATCATCAGATTAAGACCCACTGGTGTAAAGTGTTAGTTTGTGTTTTGGATGAGAATGTGTTATTGGTTGACATTCCCTGAAGCTCCCATTGTGTTGCTGAATGCTATCTAGATCATCAAGCATCATAGACTTATGTATACAGGCAGCTCATCATATTGCAATCTAATGTTGAAACAGGATTTATAAAACAGAGCTCTGGGTATCTAAATGGATGAGCAAGCCAGATAAACACACAACTTTAAAACATAAATATAATTCTGAACTGCATGTGGAAGGAAAAAATGTTTATTGCACTTATTATTAACATCAAATGTAACTATTTATTGACAATAGTGTATCACATTGGCCGAAACGGTGATACATTTTAACCCTTGCGTTCTCACTCGGAGCCCCGTGACCCAAATGCTCCTGCTGGGATGTGACAGGTTTCAGAGTGATTTACTGTGAAAAGGTCACCATCTGCCTGCAGTGCCCCCAGATCCAGACCCCTCCTCTTCTCTTCTGAGGTCACACATTATGCGAGGAGTCATCTCAGGCTGGCCTGTGAAGTAGGTGGTCTTGGGCAAAAGATCTGCCTTATGAGAGCAGATGATCAGAACAAAGTTGTAGTTTCTCAGGTGTCATTGTCATTAATAAATGCTGCTAGACTTTTCCCCCTCAGGAGTAACTCCACTTACTGTGCAATTATCGTTAACTTTTATATAATAAAAATGTTTATATTAACATTTAGTTATGAAAGCATTAGTTTTAGCACTGAAATTTCTGCACAGATGACAAAACAGAATGGTTTTAGGTTTGTTTATTATGAATAATAATTGTGGTAAAATCTAAAGACACTGTCTATTCCATAACAAAGCAACATAAATGTGTAGCAACAAGTTGATCTTAAATTTCTAAAGACTGATCCGTTAAAGAAAAAAAAATAAATTATATGCATTTTATCATAGATAAATAGCTATGTTTCCTGTTTCATATATAAAAGCATCTTTTTATTCTTCTAAAGAGTATCTGCTAAACGTATGTGATAATATACATACAAAATATGTACATAAACATACATAAAATGTAAAATGTTTGCAATCAGGACTGAGTCAAGTTACTGAGACAAAAATCCACCCCAACTCTGCCATTATTAATTTATATATTCATTTGCTCACTGACATACTGGTTATTGCATAATAGGTTGTGGTCGCCTATTGGTTATAGCTATGGGCTGGTAACAGAAAGATCACATGTTGTAATACTAGAGAGTATTTTTGATCTGTTTTGATCTAGGGCAATGGTCTTGTATTGTACTTGACTTTGGCTGAAATCACTATACTATTTGCATATTTAATACTTATGCAATGGATAAACCACACAAATAATGCTGCCCTAAATGCTTTCTACCTGCGCATATATCCACAGCAACCATTTAGGCCTTAGATTACACAATACGAAATGCACAACAAAACTGCTCTGTGTTTTATAATAATGAATTAAAACAAGTAATGCTATTGTGGCTCTGATTCTGTAATAGTCATACTTTAAAAGAATAGTTCACAGAAAAATGAAAATTAGCTAAAAATGTAATGGGTGCCATCAGAATGAGAGTCCAAACAGCTGATAAAAACATCACAATAATCCACAACACTCCAGTCCATCAGTTAACATCTGGAGAAGACAAAAGCTGAAACTAATCCAGCATTAAGATGTTTTTAACTTTGAACCGTTGCTAAAATAAGAGTCCATAATAACGCTTCCTCCAGTGAAAAAGTAATCACATGTGAATCAGGAGAGAAATATTCTTAACAGCTAAACTTACAACAGCTTTAATGATGGACACCTTAATTGCTGGACTGGAGTGGTGTGGATTACTTGTGATGTTTTTATCAGCTGTTTGGACTCTCATTCTGACGGCACCCATTCACTGCAGAGGAGCAAGTGATGCAATGCTGCATTTCTCCAAACCTGATGAAGAAACAAACTCATCTACATTTTGGATGGCCTGAGGGTGGGCACATTTTCAGCAAATTTTCATTTTTGGGTGAACTATTCCTTTAACTTACATTGAGGGCAACCAATAAAAACAGCCAGAAATAACAAAGCCAAAACACACAAACAAAAACATGTCACACACAAAATGACAAAATGACAAAAACACGAAACACCAAAACAACTGATATACATTCAGATAAAACCAACCTAAAGAATAAAGAGTGAATCAAATACAGAGAGCTGATCATGATGCTCATCTTCTCGTAATAGCTTAAAGGACTAGATTCATAGTAGATGTCCAGATTTCTGTTCACACTGCACTCAAATACGATCTGTGGGACTGACTGTCAGCACTAAGTGTGCTATTTTAAGACAGCCGTGAGCACTTATGCTGTAGCATTCATGTTCTTGCTGAAGTACTGATATTTTAAGGACCATTTAGGGGACTGAGACAAGGCCAAAGGGACTATTTGTATGGGGATAATCAATGTTTGCATAAGAATCTATCGCTTTTATGCAGTAATTATGATGCATGTTCATGATTTTAATTGGAAAATGTAATATTTGTCTCTCTTTTTCAACTTTTTCAACAGTAGGTTTTTAGTGCCAATACAACATAATTAGGAGTGAAGGATGCACATTAGGTGTGTAATTGATGCTTGATGCTTGTCATCTGTTTTATCATACTTTGGTCGCACAACTCATAAACTGAATAAATGAGACAGAATACTGGTTCAAATACCAGATTCTGTATCCATTGACTTGCAATTAAAAAGAAACCGTTATGAAACACTTCATGTGTGACGAAAGCACAAAAGCAACTTCTAGAATTGTTCCCACTTAACAATATCTTCATATACGTGTCCAGAATGTGGACCTGCGATGTCAGTGCATTTGTTTAAAGATCATTTAAGGAATGGATTAGTATTTGACAGTATAGTGTACTAAACAGCCCTAGCACTGCCGCCGACTCGTCATCAATGGGGAAAGAGCTACTGTGAATCATTTGAGCCTATGAGCCCATATGCGATAACATTTTAAAACTTTCACTTTAAAGGGATCCTGATCTCAGCTCAGTTCAAGTCGGAATTCTCTCCTGGACCTGAACCTGACTTCTCTGTGGCTTGTGCAGGGTTAATGTCTTTTGGCCCGCTGAGCACTCTGGGTGCAGGACGCACAGCAGGCGGTCTTATAGTAGGAGTAGACGCAGAGTCGAGCCTGGACCACCATTACGCAGTTATGCCGTCTGTCCTTACAGTTCTCATCTACAACGAGAGAGATGGGAAGAGAGAGAGAGAGATTATACTCTGAATCATTATACAGAATGCAAAAACACTCTCACACACACCTTCGAAGGGACTGCAGGGTATGGTGTTGCAGGAGCGCTCGTGGGCAGGTTTGGAGTCCAGATCGCAGGCTGTGTTGTGCTGTTTGTCTGCAGTGAGACACCACACCTCCCGCGTCTGCACCCCTTCACCGCAGGACCGAGAGCACTGGACAGACACAGAGGGGAAGTCAGTGACAGCAGAGGAAGGGAAGATCCCGCAGGACAGATGAAGTCGTCCTCACCGTGCTCCACTCGGTGGTGAACCACTGCGGTTTGCAGGGCTGCAGTTCACACGGCTGCACTGGAGACGGTTTCTCCAGGTGTGAGCACTCACTGGCGGCGCTCACGGTGAAGTCACTTCCTGTCTTCCTCACGCAGATGATGTCCCTGCGCTGGGTGCCGTTTCCACACGCTGCGTTACACTGTTCAACAGAGAGAGTCCAGAGACAGAAGGTGTCTTTACACAGCCGAGCTAAGGCTGCTCTGTACCTGCTTAGAATTCAGTGTAACGGTGAAATGCTGCATAAAAGCCAGACTAACTCATGCCTGCTCAGACCCACTGCAGCCCCTAGTATCAAGGTATACAGCTGTAATTGCTGAGTAAATGCATTTATGCCACCTCTGAGCAGCATTAAACAGGCTGTGTAAAGACACCTAAATGCCCCTTCAGAAGAGCTTCTGTGCCACCTTTGCAGTGTAAATTTGGCAAGAGTGACGACTGCCAACACATTCTCATGACAGCTTACTGGACTATTCTATTACATTCTATACTAGTCTATTCTATTCATCTTTATTCTATGTTGTTTTCAATGTTATTCTTTGTATTTTAATTGATTCTATTCTACATTGTTCTACATTTAACTTTGTTCTATTCTATGTATCTTTATTCTATTCAATTTTATTCCATTCTATTCAACGTTATTCTATTCAGCATTTTTCTATTATATTTTATTTTGCTCTATTTAAATTTATTAGGTTTCCTCTGATGTTATTCTATTCTACATAATTCTGTTTTAGAACACTCCAATTGAATTATTTTATATTTTTATATATATTTTTTATATTTATTCTAATTGACTGGTTCTATTCTGTACCATTCATTTATTCTATTCGACATTGTTCTACATTTAATTTTGTTCAATTTTATTAAACTTTATTCTGTTTTGTTCAGTTATTTATTTCAACACTGTTCTATTATATTTAGCTCTATTGATTTAGTCTTTTTGGTTTTCTTTGATGAAATTCTAATCTATATTATTCTATTATATTTTTATAACAATCTAATTATTTAAACTTTATCCTAATTGACCTGTTCTGCACTATTCTGTTATTTTGTTAAAATGTATATTTAACTTCTATTTTATTCTATTTATCTCTATATTGTTCTATTACTTTTAATTATTTCTGTTTAATTTAATATTCAATTTTATTAGTTTTTTTATATTATATTTTATATTATTCTATTTGAGAATGTTCTAATTGTATCATTCTAACTTAATTCTAAATGGCTTGTTCTGTTCTGTACTATTCTGTTATTATATTCAACATTGTTATATATTTAGCTTTATTCTGTTCTACTCATCTTTATTCTATGCAGCTTTACATTTACATTTAGTCATTTTACAGACACTTTTTATCCAAAGCGACTTACAAATGAGGACAATAGAAGCAATCAAAATCAACAAAAGAACAATGATATGCAAGTGCTATAACAAGACTCAGTTAGCTTAACACAGTACACGTAGCAAGTTTTTTTTGAAATTATATAATAAATAAAAAGAAAACAGATAGAATAGAAAACGAATAGAGCAAGCTAGTGTTAGAGGCCTTTTTTTTGCTTTTGTTAATTGTATAATAAATAAAAAGAAAACAGAATACAAAAATGAGAGAAGTTAGTGGTTTTTTTTTTTAAAGAAAACAAGCAGTAAATGAATAGAGTGCAAGTCTAAAAGTTATTTATTTTTATTTTTTTAAAGAATAGAATTAGAATAGAGAATGCTAGAGTTAGAGGGTCAAATAAAGATGAAAGAGATGTGTTTTTAGCAGATTCTTGAAGATGGTTAAGGACTCAGCTGCTGGGACTGAGTTGGGCAGGTAATTCCACCAGGAGGGAACAGTTAATGTAAAAGTCTGTGAAAGTGATTTTGTGCCTCTTTGGGATGAACAATAAAGTGACGTTCACTTGCAGAACACAAGCTTCTAGAGGCACATATTTTGTTAAATTGTATTCTACTCTTCATTCTACATTCGAACATTCAACTGCTCGATTATATTTTTTGTTCTATTTAATTTGATGTGTTTTTTGACATTATTCCACTCCATTATTCCATATTATTCTGTTCTATTCAATTCGATTCGACTTCATTCTTTGACTTGTTCTTCTATTCTATTCTAACACAGACCTTAACACTGGAATATAAATCATTGATATTTGCTGTAGGCAGACGGCCCTCACCTGTCCCCAGGGTCCGGTGTACCAGAGGTGGGTGGGTGTACAGGGTCCCCCGTTACAGGCCTTCATATCAGCCGGTTTCTCGCCCCCACACTCCACTCCTCCGTCTCCTTCTCTCCTGCCTCCGCCGGTCAAACACACCACCTCTCTCCGCTGGACGCCCGGCCCGCACGTCGCAGAGCACTGACAGAGAAAGACGGAGAAACATTTCCCACATTTAATTAAATATTGCTACATAAATATAGAATTTAATCAAATGACCTGAATCTGAAGCATGAATCTCACTGGTCAGTACTCACAGTGTTTGTCCAGTCTGTGAAGTACCAGTTTGTGACACAAGGACCCATGTGACAGTCCTCAGTGTGCTGTGGGCGGAGCCTATCACTGCACTCCCTGTCATTCACAGTGTTGCCATGGTCACTGACACAGCGCACGCTCCGGGATCTCTTTCCCACTCCACAATCCACTGAGCACTGTGGGAAACAGACACATTTACACACACACACAGACAGCTCAAACACGTCTATGTGACCAGACTTGCACACACTTACAGACTAGAACAAAACTACATATTTTCGAAGTCGGCTAGTCAGTGGGTTGCCTGAACAACTAGCCTAGATTAACTATTCTGGATTCATCTGACCCATATCAAAACATGTTTCATAGGAGGAATTAACACAAGAAAACATTTTGCATTTAAAAACAGTATGAAACAATGCAGAGGTCTCGATTCACGAGACACATTTTTAAAAGTTGGACTATTTTTAACTTGACGCAGCCTCTTAAAAATGCAATGCTTGAGGCTGGACTGTGCAACTGTGCAAGATGCAGCGCCCAAAAACATCCATCTGCATCTGTACAGCTGCACAAGAGCATTGACCCTTGTGCATCCTTAGGGACATTTTTGTCTTTTTCATTTTTTTTTTGGCTGTTAATGCAAACAGCAAACATTTTGCCAAAAAAAATGGGGGGGGCAATATTGTAATATTTCACCCTCATTTACTTTCATAAATCTATTTTACACTATGTACAAAAATGGTTACAGTCAGGACCTTAAAGGGATAGTTCACCCAAAAATGAAAATTTCCCCATGAGGTACTCGTACACGCGTCTATGAGAGAGTGGCATTCCAGCGGATGACGTTCTTACAAAAACGCATCAGTTCGCTTCAGGAGGCCTTTATTAACCCCCGGAGCCAAGTGCAGAATGATTTATGATGGATGGACACAGTTTATTGGACTTCTATTGGACTATTGAATATCAACACCCATTCACTGCCATTATAAAGCTTGGAAGAGCCAGGATATTTTTTAATATAACTCAGATTGTATTCGCCTGAAGGAAGAAAGTCATATAAACCTAGGATGGCTTGAGGTTGAGTAAATTATGAGTTAATTTTCATTTTTGGGTGAACTGTCCCTTTAAGGACAAAAATGTCTCCCATTAAAATGAAACCTAATAAAACTGCAATATTTATTCCCAGTGCCATTGAAGCATAAAATCATGCACTTTTTGTTAATAGGCTTTCATTCTGTGGGCAAGCCTTCAGAATTTTGACTGTTTTTATTTTTAATTTTAACTAGTTTCCTATTATCAGCTGTTTCCTATTAACTATGGAGCAAATACCTGTTTTCTGCTTCTACTGAAAAAAATGTGGGTATACTGGGAATGGATATCAGAGTGTGGTTTGTATGTGTGTACTGAGAAATGTGTGTGTGTGTGTGTGTGTGTGTGTGTGTGTGTGTGTGTGTGTGTGTGTGTGTGTGTGTGTTTTTGTGTGTGTGTGAATGTTTTTTGTTTTTTTTTATTCTGACACTGCAAAAAAAATTATAATACATCAAAATTAATGTAGTTTCAAATCACTGACTGTAGTAATAAAAAAAATGCACATTTTGTATATGGATTGGAATTAATTAATTATTATTTTTCATAAAAACCAACCAAAAACTATGGTATTATGTAAACAAACGTCTAAGGTTACTTATGTAACCATGGTTCCCTGAGTAGGGAATGAGACACTGCGTCCTCTAGGGGTCGCTATGGGGAACGCCTCGTCGTGACCCGTGTCTGACGCATACATTGAAAAAACACCAACTCGTTGGCCGGCGACAGCCATGACGTCACTACCGTTGCGACTATAGTAT
>NW_015540898.1:1634575-1639399 GCF_001515605.1 Sinocyclocheilus anshuiensis
AAATCCCATACAGAAACCCCAATATATTCATGCAGTAAGTCTGTGGTGCAGGATGTGGACCAGCAGAAATCTGATGCTTTATAAGAAGCCCTTACAGGCATGATTACAGAAAATTGTTTCATGTTTAATCTGTAAAAGTTACTACTTTTCTAGATGGATGAACTTCTGTTTATGCATTACTGATGTAATTCCTGGGTTTGTTCCATGTGAACAGTGTTTAATAAAAAGTTATATGCCACACATGCTGTCAACAGAGCGTACGTTGCATTTAACCTGGAATGTTTCTGTAATGGTAATAATTACATATATATATATATATATATATATATATATACACACAGTGTATATACTACCATTCAAAAGTTTGGGGTCAGTAAGATTTTTTTTTTAAAATAAGTCTCTTCTGCTCATCAAGGCTGCATTTATTTGATTAAAAATACAGTAAAAACACAAAAAACTTGGAAATGCACGCTTCAAACAGAACAGTCAATGAAGACGAAGAAGTGAATGATGTGTGCTTCCTGCGCCTATTTATACTATAGTCGTACCGGTAGTGACGTCATGGCTGTCGCCGGCCAACGAGTTGGTGTTTTTTCAATGTATGCTTCAGACACGGGTCACGACGAGGCGTTCCCCATAGCGACCCCTAGAGGACGCAGTTCGAAGTTCCCATGAAAGGGAACCAGCATTTAAAGGGTGAAAAAAGGCATTTTGGTAATTATGAATGATAAAAACAGACATTTTTGGTAATTATGATCAGGACTGATCTAATCTATTTAAGTGAAAGTGGAAAAAAAAATATTAATATTAATTTTTTTCCTTTTTAAGGTCCTTGTCCTCTAAACTTTTTTAAATTGATGCACAAGGGAAAGGAGTTTAATGACAACTATATTGAGAAGGTTTCACAGTGCAAACTTCTAACTCTAACTCTAATAAAAAACCCACAGCTGCTCCAATATAAAAAAAAATTATAATCCTCCTCATGCATGCGTGTCTTACCGTGCTCCAGTTGGTGCTGATCTCCCAGTGCGAGCAGACGCGCGGGTGGCAGGGCTGCGTGGCATTGGGGCGGGTGAGACTGGCGCAGCGCTGAGGGTGAACCATGGTTGAGCGATTCCCAAAACTCTGCCTGCACTGTATGTGACGCTGCTGCACACCCCAGCCACAGGAAACACTGCACTCGGACCACACGCCCATATCCCAGCTACACACACACACACACACACACACACACAGAGATACACACTATACAGCAACCCTAATACAGTATATTCATACAGAAAGTCTGTGGTGCAAGATGTGGAACAGCAGAAACCTGAGCATGATTTTAAGAGCCCTTACATATATATATATATATACACACAGTGTATATACTACCATTCAAAAGTTTGGGGTCAGTAAGATTTTTTTTTTAAAATAAGTCTCTTCTGCTCATCAAGGCTGCATTTATTTGATTAAAAATACAGTAAAAACACAAAAAATTTGAAATATTTTTAAAATTTAAAATAAGTGCTTTTGATTAGAATAAACAATAAAATGTAATTTATTCCTGTGATGCAAAGCTGAATTTTCAGCATTACTTTATTATTTTTCAGGATTCTTTGATAAATAGAAAGTTCAAAAGAACAGCATTTATTTGAAATAGAAACCTTTTGTAATGTTATAAATGTCTTTACTGTCACTTTTGATAATCATCCATGCTGAATAAAAGTGTTAATTTCTTTCAAAAAAAAAGAAAGAAAGAAATCTTACTGAACCTACATTTTTGAACAGTTTATGCACAAGCAGATTTACTCACAATGGTGGACAGGGATGAACGTTACACGGTTCCTCCTCCGGCGCAGGTTTGGTTGCGGAGTCACACCTCCTCTCGTGGACTTCCTCGTCTGTGTGTCGATTCACACACACAATCTCTCTGTACTGAGAGCCTGAATACACACAAACACATATGCACATCAAACAACAAGCAAACACACACATAATACATTTTTAGTGGTGAGTGGCGTAAAACTCGATGGCAAGGTCTTCTGGGTGATTGGTCCTTGGGTTTTTCTTCTTTTAAAGGAATAGTTCACCCAAGAATGAAAACATCTTAAAATGTGCTCACCCTCAGGCCACACAAGATGCAGATGAGTTTGTTTCTTCATCAGGTTTGGAGAAATGTGTGTTTGCAATGGATGCTCCGCAGTGAATGGGTGCCGTCAGAATGAGAGTCCAAACAGCTGATAAAAACATCACAATAATCCACAAGTCCATCAGTTAACGTCTTGAGAAGCCAAAAGAAACAAATCCATCATTAAGACATGTTTAACTTCAAACTGTTGCTAAAATATGTGTCCTCTGAATCAGGAGAGAAATCTGCACAGATCAAGCACCGTTTACAAGCCAAAACAGCTCTAAACAAATATGTGGAGGATTTTGATGTGAGAAACAACAGGAGATGGACTTTTTCACAGGAGGAAGCGTTAATATAATTTTATATATTATTAACAGTTTGAAGTTAAAAACGTCTTAATGCTGGATCTGTTTCAGCTTTTGTCTTCTCCAGATGTTAACTGATGGACTGGAGTGCTGTGGATTACTTGTGGATTATTGTGATGTTTTTATCAGCTGTTTGGACTCTCATTCTGACGGCACCCATTCACTGCAGAGGAGCAAGTGATGCAATGCTACATTTCTCCAAATCTCTTCCGATGAAGAATTAAATGTATCGACATCTTGAATGGCCTGAGGGTGAGCACATTTTATAAACATTTGGGGTGAACTAGCAATAGTAATAGCGTTGCTTGCCTAAGCAAACACCACTAACAAGAGTACACAACGTCAGTCTGCAGCTCTTTAAACACACCAGAAGGAGGCGGCAGAGTGCAAATTCACACTGGGCCAAATAGATGAATCAAAACCGGTAGTGAGCAGCTGAGAAACCCCTCAAAAACACACATAGCCCTACAGAGAAACTCCCGAACAGTTTGGCACATGCACGCCCTGTTCCACAGCGCTTGGCTTTCTTTATATGTCAGTAGGCAATGGGTTCATGTTCTCTGAGTGTTTCCAGCTCTCCTATTACAAATAAACACAGCATTAATCCACCACGTCCACTCTGGATCACAGGTTCAAAGAAGAGCCTCTCAAAGCAGTTATGTGTGCTGTCATCTGCTGTAAAAGTGTAGATCCATGCTGAGTAATATCGGTAAGATTTTTTCTCTTATGCTTACCAAGGCTGCATTTATTTGATCAAAAATACATTAAAAACAGTAATATTGTGAAATATTATTACAATTTAAAATAACTGTTTTCTATGTGAATCTATGTTGAAATGTAATTGATTCCTGTGATGCACAGCTGGATTTTCAGCATCATTACTCCAGTCTTCAGTGTCACATGATCCTTCATCATTCTAATACGCTCATTCTAAAATGTATTTCTATTCTCTGACCTTTTCCACAGGTAGCCGTGCATTCTGTCAGTGCGCCTCTTCGCCACACAAACACAGGCTGATTGTCCAATGGAAGGTCTGTTCTTGGAGGGATCCGAGCATTACGATTGGGTCCTAGGCCCTGTGGGCGGGGCCTCTCTGGTGGCCATCGATCAGATACAGAGGAAGATGAGGAGGAAGATGAGAAGGCAGAAGATGACAAAGGCGGAGGGGCAACAGGATTCTCGACTGCCACTGACACGCCACCTGAAACACAGAGAGAAGAGCTCAAAACCTAGTGTGCTGCCTATCTAGAACTAAACACTTAACAATTAGTCATGCAACAGTAAAACCTTGTGGGAAAAAATACACTTAAGCATGCTTGTAAAAAGAGTACTTAATACAGAAATAACGTACTTAAAAAATATGTTTTTGGGCACTTGCATGCTATTTGAAATAAAAAATGCATTATATTTTACATTTATATTAAATGCAATTAGCTTAACTTTAGACTGTTTTTCTTACTTAATTGGGACTTAATTACATATTTATTACTTCTATTGTCTTTGAAATATGTTTTACTGCTGAATGTACTGACAAGTATTTATGATAAACTAAAATAAAATGCCATTTATTTTGAAACGTGTATGTCTTAAATATAATTGTAATTAAACATCTGTAATGTACTTAAATGTGTTATGAAACACAGTCATCATAGTCTCTTTAAGTACACTCAAATGGACTTTTATTTAATTAATATTACTATATTATCTGCAAATATAGCTTTTAAAAAATATACTTTTAAGATCCGAAATACACTTACAATTAAGCACACTTCTTTTTCACAAGGGAAATTTGTAAATAAAAAATGTAACAAATTTTGTGCAAACATAAAAAAAATGTAGTGAAGGACAGTATTTGCTTTGCACCAGTGCATTTGAATTGTTGCATTGCTAACAGATGCTGTTGCTCATGTTTTCGGAAATCGTCATACTCTCATTAAAATTGTACTGCAAGTTACTGCATGTGTGAACATCCTTTAGAATATTCTGTTAGCTTAGCAACATGCAGCGTCAGACTTTGTTTAAATAAATTGCCACTGATGAGGTTCCCTTTCCTGGATGCTGCTTCAGAAGGTAACCTTGCAGTCTGTGTATGGAGTAGACAGTAAGGCCGTCTCACTAGGTTTTAATTCCTTGCTGAAAAGACCAGCTTAAACCAGCCTGTGGTGTGCTGTATTAGCTGGTTTAAGCTGATTTGGTTGGTCTCCTAGCCTGTTCCCAAGTTCCACCAAAAATCGTTTTTAGTAGGGTTGGCACAGAACTAAAGCCTGATTCATGCTTTTAGCTTCATGTCACACACTCTCACTGTGACCCCATTCTCATAAAAACTCTGTTAAACATCATCCT
>NW_015540898.1:1639409-1673181 GCF_001515605.1 Sinocyclocheilus anshuiensis
CACACACACACTCTCACACACACACAGTCGCAATCCCGTTCTCCTGCAATGACCTTAAAAGGTTTCAGCGGTGGCCAATAAGTGATGAGAGAAATAAGAGAAGACTGCTCAAGTGAAATATATCTGCACGGCACACACATATAAACACTATAAATTTAGAGTGAAAGAGAAGATCATCAGGAGAGAAAAATAGAAACTGAGATGGAGGGAGAGAGAGAGAGAGACTCTGTGTGACAAGGAGACTGTTGAATAACTCACTGATTTCTCGGAGCGCAGCCTGTCCTCGCTCCCTCTCTCGGTGTACTTCTCTCTCTCCGTCCCTCCGTTTCTCCAAGCAAAAAAACAGGTTAATAAACTCCAGCATATGGTAACGTCTCACTCCATGACTGCATTCCAGTCAGCATCAGCCGTATTTCACTGATGCACAGACACTCAGAACACACACACACACACACACACACACACACACACACACACACACACACCGCAGTATGTGGACACTCTTTTTCCTAAAATCTGCATGAAATTAAAGCTGGAGTACATGAACATGAACTCACCATTATTCATGAAATTCTTCTAAAACCAAATTGATGACACCTAAACTAGACCAATACTGAAGTCTAAACTGGTATCATTAAACCAGAGATACCTAAACAATACTGATACTCAGGCTTGGAAGGGTTACTTTAAAAATGTATTCCGTTACAGTTACAAATGACTTAATGAAAAAAGTATTCAGTAACGTAATCCAAGCACCACAATATGAAATTAATATAATTTGATTTTTTTTGGATTCCTTCAAGGTCACATATATAAATAAAGTCAAGTAGAAGTAATATCATCAAAATACTTAACTATTGCAAAATATAAACTATTTGATGCACAATCTAAAATATTTAAGAAACTGCCATGTAGTTGTAACTATGCTGTAACTAAATGCTCTGTTAATATGAAACCAGAACACAACAGAAATGTCTCCGCAACAGAAAAATAAAGAATACAAATTTGCATTTTTTCTCAAGCAAATATAATAAGAACAGACGCACTGAATTATGATAACATTAAACAATGCTAAAAATATTTTAGGATTCAAAATTACTGCAAAGTTTAATCCTGTGAAGTATTGCTGTTAGTCTGTTGGCAGCATTAAGCATCTAATGAAAGACTAAATGTGCATTTAAGCTGCTCATTCAGTTAAAACCTACAGCTTTGGGCAAAACTTTCTGGCTACACGTGCTGATCGAACACACCTGAGCTTCATTAAGAAGAGGAGATATAAGCAGAAGTAGAGAAAGAAAGTAAACTCTCCACTTCACCCGCTTATGGTGTTTTCTACCTCTGTTTTCCCGAGGCTCGAGCAAGTGACGGATCAGCGGGTCTCACACTGCACGGACACTATTTTGCCCCAGACTTCATTCATGGATCGCACTTTGCACTGTTTGAGACTTCAATAAAACCACCCATTTTCTGTTGATTTAAACTACTTTTGTGTCCTAGTATGACTACCCACACCACCAACACCTATACTAGACCAATACTGAAACTTAAATTAGTATGACTACCCAAACGACTGACACCTAAACTAGACCAATACTGAAAAATAAACTAGTATCATTAAACTAGAGATACCCAAACTAGACCAATACTTAAACTAGTGTTACTACCCAAACCACTGATACCTAACTAGACCAATACTTATACAGTACTTAAACTAGTATGGCTACAAATCCAGTGATACCTAAACTAGACCAATACTTATACAGTACTTAAACTAGTATGGCTACAAATCCAGTGATACCTAAACTAGACCAATACTTATACAGTACTTAAACTAGTATGGCTACAAATCCAGTGATAACTAAACTAGAGCAATACTTATTCTTAAACTAGTATGACTACCCAAACCACCAAGACCTATAGTATACTGTACACTAATACTGAAACTTAAACTAGTATAACTACCCAAACCTGATGCCTAAACTAGACCAATAATGAAATGTAAACTAGTATCATTAAACTAGAATACCTAAACTTGACCAATAGCGATACTTAAACTAGTATAACTAACCAAACCACTGACACCTAAACTAGACCAGTACTGATACTTAAACTAGTATGACTACCCAGACCACTGACAACTAAACTAGACCAATACTGAAACATAACTATTATCATTAAACTTGTGATGTCTAAACTATACCAAACTATACCAATACTGATACTTAAAACTAGTATCACAACTTAAATATTGATAATTCAACTAGTCAAACACTGATACCTAAACTAGTATGACTACCAAAACTACTGACACCCAAACTAGAAAAATACTGATAATTAAACTAGCATCACTATTTAAATACTGATAGTTAAACTAAACACTGATAATTACAATACTCCAATTCTGATAGCTAAACTAGTATCATTAAACTAGTGATATCCAAACTGGACAAATATTGACACTTTAACTAGTATGACTACCTAAACTACTGATACTTGACCAATACTGATATTTAACTACTGTATCACTACTTAAATACTGATAATGTGTGTATTTCTATTACTTTAAAATACTTTATTGTATCGTCTCATACTGTTTCCTGATATGAGCCGTTACTGGAAAATGAGAGAGCTCCTAACATGATTTAGGAGAAGTGTTATATTCATAAAATATCATCATGAATAAACACAATAGGCATGTATAAACAGAATTGCGGCTCATCCCTTCCGTCCTTTTCTGCAGTAAAACCTCCCAGTTCAGAGTTTGTGCTCCATCACACACAAGCCAGACTTTTTCCAAAATTCTCTACTACATGAACATGTGTGTGTGTGTGTGTGTGTGTGTGCTTACGTATAGCTGCAGCTGGGCTGTTGTGGGTCCAGGAGCGCTGAGGGTTTCTCCTCTCTCTTCTCCCTGCTCTTGAGGCCCAGCTTTGGGTCGGCTGTACATGAAGGTGGTTCCTCCTGCCTGATACTCTCCCGGAGGATCGACCGCCCAGCGTCCGTTCACCACAGACTGACCTGTTCCACTGCGCAGGGCTGCAGACACAAACACATGCAATAATGACATGAGGTACTCACATTCACAACATACAGAGCTAGATATGTTCCTGAAAGATGTTTTGAGATTCATCTGACAGTCATTATTTGTTATGGAACGTGTGGAAGGCTGTTTTTAGCTGTCTGTAATTACAGATCTCTATTCTGCTTGTGATGATTTTTATGAGTTTCCTACCATAATCACACATCACATGAAACTAGGAATTCTCCTCCAAGAGGAGTTCATAGACAAAGTGTCAAAGAAAAAGGAATGAAAAGGAAAGGATATAGCACAGACATCAGAAAACTAAAATTAAGCAAATGTGTACGGCTCTCATGCGTCTCCCCATGAAACAGATCCCTAATAATGAGATCTCTGTCATATCTCAAATATTTCTCCTCATATTATGTTGAGAGTAAATGTAGATCTCAAATTGTGCTCTGATTTGCCAAGATAACAACGATGGCAATCAAAGGTGACAGATCTCAATATGAATGCATCATTATTCATCAAATTCTTCTGAGACCAAATGATCAAAGCTGTGCTATTCACAACACACCAATTAAATTACAAATGACTCCTACTGACATCTAAACAAGACAATACTAATACTTAAACTAGTATGACTACTCAAACCACTGACACCTAAACAAGACCAATACTGATTAAATAAACCAGACAAACGCTGATAAGTAAAGAAGTATGACTAGCCAATCTACTGACACTTAAACTAGACCAGTAGTGATACCTAAACTAGACAAATACTGACACAAACTAGTATGCCTAACACCTAAACTAGACCAATACAGATTGAAATTGATATTGATAAATAAGCTAGACAAACACTGATAATTACTAGTATCATTAATCATGTGTATCATTAAACAAGTGATACCTAAACTATACTAACACTGATACTTAAACTAGTATAACTGAACTATTGATACCTAAACTAGATAAATACTGATACTTAAACTAGTATGGCTACCTAAACCACTGACACCTAAACTATACCAAAAATTAGTTTAAAGGGGTCATATGATGTTGCTAAAAAGAACATTATTTACGCGGCGGCGGCAGCAACAATACTACAGTGAGAATAAAAGTTATGCCTTCTTTCTTTGCGTTAACATTTGGGCGGCGTTATGCAAATCTTCCCACATAGTGATGTAGACATGTGGGGGCGTGTTAGAACGAGGCGTTTTAGGTAGGCGTGGCTGACTCTGAACTTTTATAAAGAATATCTCTTTGGATTTGAGACTTTAGTCTTTGCAACTTTACAGATCTTCTTTATGCACCAAGAGCTTGTAACACTTCAAAGAGAAAGGAAACATTGAAATCGCATCATATGACCCCTTTAACTAGTATATCATGACTTAAATTGTAATTGCCCAAAGTTGTATGATTACCAAAACTATTGACACCCAAATTAGTCCAGTACTGATGCTTAAACAAGTATCGTTCAACTAGTGATACGCAAAGTAGACAAACTACTGACACCTAAACAAGACTAATACTGATAGTTAAACTAGTATCACGACTTAATTACAGTTAATTATACTAGACAAACACTGATAACCAAAGTAGTATGACTACCAAAACTACTGACACCCAAACTAGTCCATTACTGATACCTAAAAAATTATCATTAAACTAGTGATACCCAAACTAGACAAATATTGACACTCAAACTACCCAAACTACTGACACAGAAACTTGACAAATACTTAAATACTCATAATTAAACTAGCAATCACTGGACACAAACACTGATAATTACACTACTATGACTACCCAAACCACTGACATTCAAACTAGAGAAGTATGGATACTTAAACTAGCTTGACTACTCGAACTAGTGACACCTGAACTAGATCAATACTGATAATTACTGTACTTTTAAATAATCATATTTTACATATTACAAAAACAGTTTCTAGAAAGGAGTACTGTTAATGACTAATTCTGAGAAACATCATTAACTCAGGCAGTAGTTGAAAGATGTCCAATATCTAACAAAACACCAGTAAAGAAGATATATCTTTCATACAAAACGTGCATAACATACATATTTTTTGGAGACTACTACGAATATTACATATGACCATACATCAAACAAAAATAAAAGATAAATATAGATGAGTAACAGTATTTGCATATAAATATATGATGAGGATTAATATAAGCATAAACACAATAAGTAATAAATCATAAATGAATACATGGATATGAAAATCAAGAAAAATATAACAACACTGATTATTTGGATACATCATCACGTAACCCGGTGAGTGTTTAGTCTACTACAGCAGTCTGCCTCCGGGGCACAATCACACCATACTAGAGAGAAACGGACGGAGAAACAAACACAGACATGTCCACGAGTCTGACTCAGGGTCATATTCACTTATGAAAACAAGCCTGCATTAGCTAATCCAGCCCAGAGAGATCTTCCCAACCCCACGCATCCTCAGCCGTGAATATGTGCATTCCTGAGTCATGTTCAGGCTAATATTAATATGAACGTAATTTCAGCATCCCTCTCAGGACATTGACTCATCGCTGCCCCAAACGCACCGCAGGCTCATACAATGGGACAATATAATCTGAATTTAGACTTGCACGCTCTAGATCTTCTGAAGTGATCAACAGCAGCTGTGAAGAATTAAAAAAATACCTCTCTGCTGGTGATCGCTGTTGTTTATGAGCTGAACATTTGGCTGGAGGTCTGAACTCTGAGCTGAGTTTCAGCCGAGGAACAATGACCAAGTCTCACTAATCTCACATTAGCAGGTAGAAACATATCCCGATACGTGATGTAAGCCAGTTCATGCATTCACAGTCACACACGCATTCACACGCTCATGAATGTCAGGAAGAACTTCCATCAACTTTCATTGCTTTAAATTACGATAATCATAATTCCTAAAAAAACTAATCCAACTAAATTCAGTCATCATTTACTCACCCTATGATGCGAACTCTTTAGTCAAAAAAAAGAAAAGAAAAGGAGTTTAGCAGAATGTTCACGCTGCTCTTTTACTTCCAAAGGTGAATGGGGACTAGGGATGTCAAGCTACCAAAATGACAAAAACCTACACTGAAAACGTGAAATTACCGTGTCATTTATTTGCATTCGGTTTTGTTTTAATTTGGTTAAAAGCAAATAAAAATCCATAGAAACAAAATTTAGTTTGAATAGTTTTTTGAATGTTGATGGGCGGAACACAGACTGGCTGCAGAAATTATTTATTTATTTATTTTTAGTACATAACAGAAAAAGATAGATTTTAAAATGACATTGTAATAAACATAATGGTCTTTTAAAGTGGACATTCCTGTGAGTAAACTAAATTAAACATTGACTAACTAAATGTTTTTTAATTTTACCTAAAGTGAAAATTCTACTTTCTTATAGACTATTTAGCTCTTGCTTTTAGTGAAATTAAGTTGTAAAACGGCAAAAGAAATATTATATTATACTGACCTACATTAAGTAACATTCTGGCTTGTGTCTAAAGAAAATATCTTGATATATAATCATTTTCATCTTTTGGGAAAAAAAAATGTTTTTGATTAACATTAAATCAAAATGTCAAGTTTCTACCAAACCATAAATATAATTGAAGAAAAACAAATATATTTGGCTGCAACAAATTAAAGTGTTTTCAGTGTACAATACAATAGCTTCATGCATTTATATGGTAATTTTTACACTATTTTTGTATCTTGACAGACCCCATTCACTGTCGCCAGAGCTATGTGAGGGTGAGTAAATACATTTTCATTTCTGAGTGAACTATTCTGCCCTGCAAAGGCAAACCACAGTCTCAGTGATCACATAGTTCATGCATTTGATTTTGTAGGAAAATATTCCAAAAATGTATGAAATAAGATATAATTTAGTTCATTTATGAAGCTGTTTTCCACTAGTTAAGTTGGCATAATGAACGTTTCTCAGGTTTCATTATTGTAGGGACATTTGGTCACCATAAGGAAAGACAAACAAAACAAAAATGACCACACACATACACCATGTTTGTGTTTCTCTCATGGTGGGGACTTTACGTTTAACACAGAGCTAATGACATTTTCTGACCCATAACTTAACCCTCACACAAAGCTTTAGGCAGTTCTGCATTTTCATTAAGACATTATTTGTGACCCTGGGCCACAAAACCAGTCATAAGGGTCGATTTTTTGAAATTGAGATTTATTCATCATCTGAAAGCTGAATAAATAAGCTTCATTGATGTATGGTTTGTTAGGATAGGACAATATTTGGCCAACTATTTGAAAATCTGGAATCTGAGGGTGCAAAAAAAATCTAAATATTGAGAAAATCATAAATCACGTTGTCCAAATTAAGTTCTTAGCAATGCATATTACTAATCAAAAATTAAGTTTTGATATATTAACGGTAGGAAATGTACAAAATATATTCATGGAACATGATCTTTACTTAATATCCTAATGATTTTTGGCATAAAAGAAAAATCGATAATTTTGACCCATACAATGTATTTTTGGCTATTGCTACAAATACACCTGTGCTACTTATGACTGCTTTTGTGCTCCAGGGTCACATTTAGTATTTAATTTAATTAAGCCATTTCCTCAAGGAGAAAACAGCAGAAAATATTTCCAAACCAGACAGAGTTCGTACCCAGATAGTTGGGACTGGCTCGTCTCTCAGTGATGTTGATGGCCGTGGCTCCAGGCGGGATGTCCAGGATTCTGTGGTAGCCCAGCGGGACACTCGTGTTTAGGAAACTTCCAGTGACCCTCTCGCAGGTGCTGTCTCCCCCGCCGCACACGCCACAGCGATCCCGAACCAACCCTGAGCCCAACACACCATCACAGCCCTCGCTCTGACACACACACACACACACACATGGAGGAAACAGTGACTTTATTACCATTACAGTAATACATGAAGCTGCCAGATTCTAGAACTAAAGATCTGTAATGCTGTCCTCACAGATTTAGACTTAGAATTGAATCGCTATGGCTCTTTCCGGTGCTGATGTTACTATCATATTGGTGCATGTCAGCCTAGCTGTTTTCTCACCAGACAGCGTCCTCCCACACACACATCGTTGGGTGTGTTATTTGCGCAGGGCGTTCCATCTCGTACCCTCTCCGCCTGCCGCACGTAGAAACGATACCCGACCGGTCGACAGGTCAGCTCACACTGCTGCTCCAGACCCACTGCCACAGAACAACACACCAGAACATCATTCAACGCCATTTCACATTACTGTACATTCATCACAGTAGCAGCTTTACCTTATATACTTCATATGATCTATTGGACTTTATTAAGGGTCTTGTATAAGAAGATGGCATTTATAACTAGCCCACAAAAAAACACATTTATGGAAAATAAGCTTAAAAAATGAGTCAAAAATCGCCACAGAATTGAGGTCACAGCCATGAGCTTATTAACATTGCTTGCCCGTGTTTGCATATCATGTTTGGCGTGCAGTATCATACCACTTTAGTATTTTACAGCTTGGCCGGGGTCATTGCATTTGCAAAGAGGTTAGCTGATTATAACAAACGTCATTTGCATATAGAGGTCTTAAAGGTGGAGTACATTGTTTAATTCAGAGATACAGTGGAAAACGGTCATTGGGTGAGTTTGGTTTATGGGCAACATGAGTGGATGTTACTGTGTTGCTAATCGAATTATATGCAAAATAAAATAAAATATAAATATTAGATAACTTTAACTAAAAAAAAAGAGAGAAATGTTGCTTTCTTTCCCATACAGAAATATATGGCATATATGCAACTTTATTAATTTACATATATATTTCTTACACGTCCGTCATTTATATTTACTTATATAGTATCACCATGTATTGAAGGGTTTTAGGATGGATATTTGTGTACATGGCATATATACTGTATATTACACATACATAAACATATTAATTATATGGGCTAGGTATATGTTAATATAAGAAATTATTCAAATTTCTAATATGTTCCATATATGTTTTTACTTCAACTGACAAATTAATATATTGAAATTGTATATGCATACATATATTACATTTGCGTATGGGTTGGCAAATAACTAACAAAATAAATTATTTTTTAAGTTGAAGTACTAAAATTAAAAACTAATTTAAAACAAACTAAAAGTAAAACTGAAATAAAACTACAATTTAAAACGAAAACTGAAAATAAAGTAAATGATCATTTAAATGATACGAATAATAAATGCATGAATAGCATATAAATGATACTAAAATAACACTGGTGGACGGAAATCAACAGTTCCATAAAAGAGTGCAATAAACATCATAAACACATGATCAGAATGGATCCTTCTGCCCTCATGAATGAAAGTCTTTCTGAAAACAGCTTGTTTTTTTCCGTTGTATCTGTCCTCTTTGTGAACCTCGTGAAATCCCTCGGGTGCGGATGCGAGCTGCTTCGGTCTCTCTCTCTCACAAACACAACACAGTCCTGAGGTATTAATTACAGCCAATCAATGTCATGATCAAAACACACAGGAAACACTCATTATTAATGGTGTTTACTAACACAGATACAACACACACTTGATATTTTCCATTTAGGATTTCATCGGTTTGTCTGGAAATTCCCTGTTACCTCCTGTCTTTCTGTGACTGTGGGAACACTGTGAATATCAGACCCACTTTGGCTCTTTTATCTCGGGCCAGTAAGTAACCAGCTAACCATGACCCAGAATGCACCAGCACATTCTGCATGCAAAAACAGCTCACAGTTTCTCTAGAAAATGTAAAAATCTAGTTACATATTTTGAACATCTTCTTATCGGTCCATCTGAGTTTTTGCTCTCTGGTCTTTCTGTCTATTTTCAGTCTCAGCTGGACTACAGTTCGTTCATCTGAAGCACACAAAGAGCACTTTCATGATCTGGCAAGCTCTAATCTGATTGGCTGATGTCCGGCAGTAAGAGCACACAGGGTTTTTTTAATCAGTCTGTTGGGGCTCATTCAGTGAAGACCTCTTACTGGACTTGAAGAAGTTTAGTTAGTCATCAAAACTTCGTAGTTTTCTGTGGCATTTTCTGGCTTTCTTTGAGAGAAAGTATTTGTTATTTTTCAATGGCCAGAAATTTTGATCACTGAAATAAAATATGTATAAGCTGAAGTAAAACTAAAATAAAAAAGCTATTAAATATTAAAAACAAAACAAATAAAACTGACAAAAGCATGTAAACGAAAATGTTTAGTTGGTTACATCAAATCTTTGAAAAAGCTGTAAATTTCACTTAGTTTCTGGGGCATTTTCTGGCCTGCTTTGCGAGAAAGTACTTGTTGTTTTTGGATGGCCATATATATAAATATAAATAAATACTACTATATATATATATATATATATATATATATATGATGCTACAATAGCACATAAATAATAAATCTGACATGTAACCACATTACAAACACTGACAAAAGCATGTAAACAAATGAATAAAACCTAAAATAGAAGAACATTTTAAAATAAAAGTAAATTTTAACACAAGATATGAATAAATACTATAGCACATTAATAATACTAAAATAAAATGTCAGAGGATAATAAACAGTTCAATAAGCACTCATAAAGACTTCTCTGACGTTATTTTAAACATGTTGTTTTTATGCTGGTCCATCATCTAATTTAAATAACCCCGCCCCTAAACACAAAACAAACTGTGGTTGGTCACTTCACATGTCAGTCAGATCAGTTCTCTTCTTGTCTAAGTGGGCGGTTCTTCCAGAAAATGCTGTAACGTGTAGCAGACTTGATCCGGTCAGTCAAAGGTCAGGTTACGTGAGATTCTCTTTCTCTCTGTCTGTCAGAATCAGCTGACACTGACAAAAGAGCAAGAGATTCCAAGCCTGTCTTTTCCCATTGCATCAAAGTTATCTTTGAGAGATTATGATGGAGACAATGGTAGAGAGAGAGTGAGAGAGAGAGAGAGAAATGCACGAGAAAGAAAAGTCAAAATCAAAAATAATGAACAAAAAGGACCATCTTGAAGAAGGGCAAAAGCAAGAATACATAAGAATTATCTTCATTTCTCCTCTTTTTCTTGCTCTCTCTCTCTCTCTCTCTCTCTCTCTGTCATTCTCACAGATGGCCCCGCCCTAATTTAACTTGCCCCGTGGTTGGTCGAGGCTGGAACTGGGCATCTTTCAAAAACGCAGCGAGGCTGATCTGGGTGTTGAGGGATGACGAGAGAAAGAAAGAACAGCACAGGATGAGAGAGGAGTCCATTCAGGGAAAGAGGGATATACAGAAAGACCAAAAGAAAGAGCTGGAATGTCAGAAGAAGAGCGCGAGCCTGAAAACTATTCACACACTTCAGCCTCACATTTCACAAAAACATGTCTGCTCAGTTTGAAATTATGCAACAATAAATGTAATGTCTAAAAGCATTTCTCATTTTAATTTACTTTAACTTAAACTAAAACTGAAATTAAACTTAATAAAAATATACAGATATAAAAATTAAATAAATACAAATAATATAAAAAAAAATAATAATAATATTAATAAAAACTTTCACAGTATCTGAGTTATACTAAAATAACACTGATGCTCCAAACATTAAACAAATTATTTACTTTTCACTTAAATAATTTATGGTAATTTGTATTGTATCAATTTGTTTCTATTGTTTTAAATACAAATATTTTACTAATATCAAATGTTTAGACAGTAACATTATGTAAACTGTGTCTGTGGGACACCATATTGCGAAAAGTATGCTTACACTATGCACAAATAGTGTATAAAATAGTGCTTGAAACTACATTTGCTCAGTAAAAAGGTGCTTAACACTCCAAAAATTAATTCAAATGTAAACATACATTTCCACTGGAAGCTTGTTTCAGCCATGATATGAAAAAAAAAAAAAAAAAGTTTCCAAAAATAAAGCTTTTTATCTCACAATTCAGACTTTTTTTCTAGAAAATTCTGAGTTTAAATCTCAGAATTTGGACTGAATTGCAAGATACAAACTACGAATTGTGAGATATAAACAGAATTGTGAGAAATAAAGACAGAATTGCAAGACACAAACTCAGAATTGCGAGATATACATTCAGAATCACAAGATATAAGGTACAATTGCAAGATATAAACTCAGATTTGGAAAAAAGAACATCAGAATTCTGAGTTTATATCTTGCAATTCTCTTTTTTCTTCAAATAGCAATTACATATTATTCTGAAAAGTCAGAATTCCAAGAAAACAGTCTGAATCGTGAGATATAAACTCAAGATTCTGAAATGCATGATATGAGTTGTGAGATATAAATGCAAGAAAACTTGTGGAATATAAACTCCCGCAGTCAACACATTTAATGTGCAAGCTGTTTTTCATAGCTTGTTAATCCAACAAGGGATTTGTGCCTCTAAAGACAGAAAAATAAAACTGTAACTCGACACCAAAGTGTGCAATATTTCTGGAAAGCATCTCCTGCACATGTTTTATGGGAATAGTATGCATCCAGTACATTTGCATAATGTGCATAACTAAAAAGCAGTAAGTGCAGCTCTTCCAGGTGTGAGTGTGGTCACAAAGGCCTGACGTTTTCAGAGCAGGTTAGAGTGTTATTAGTCCAAACACAGCTGTGTCTCCATCCCTCCCTCAGACTCTCTCGCTCGCTCTGGCCAGTCAAACACCAGTCCTTCCCAACTCCTCTAAATCTCTGTTTACAGTATTGTGTCCGTGTCCCAGCCCTGTCCCCAGCCGTCATCCATGCTGATCCAACACATCCCGCTCTCTAATACTCTCTGAGCTGGGTGGAGAGATTCTGGCAGAGGACAGATACAATAGCAAGGGATTTGGATCAACGCAAGGAAAACGAAAGGAGGGTATGTTTAGTGAGAACTAAACGAGCGAGAGAGGAGTTCAGTTTCTCTGTTCATGCACGCTCTCGGTCTCCTCGTTCACTTGGATCTCCCTCCATCTCTCTATCAAGCTCTCATAGGAAAAATGTTCACCTTTATTTTGCTCCAAACCCACAAAACTTGCGTTCTTTTATGGAAGAAAAAAGACATTCTGAAGACATTTTATGCACTAAATACGATACAGGAGGCTTTAAAGGGTTAATAGAAGTTTCTAAGGCCTCTAAATGATCAACATGATCAAAACTTTGCTGTTAAACCCGTCGCACACAATCTACTCCATGCCTTCTGTTGTCTGATTGATAGCTTAGAGTTTTTTTTAAATCAAGTAAAAGGTCTTTATTCTAATTGTACAAACGTCCTCCTTCAGCTTGTGCTTCGTGTGTCTTTTTTCTTTTTTCTTTACTGATTTTTATCAAGTAAACATAAAAATAACTGATATTTATATAATTTTATGTAAGTATCTGCTACTGTTATAAAGATTTCATTGATTTACATTACAAGCATCAGAGTTTCATCTATATGAGCAATAAAAAAGGCATAAAAGAGACATAAAAGCCTGTTAAATTACAATAAATAAGAGACTGAAGTCTAATGAACTAATTGAATTGAACTAATTTTGGTCTGTTCACCATTTTCTGTGAATGACAAAATATTGGTCTGTTCCTCAAACATCAGATGGGTTTGGAACGACACGAGGGCGAGCAAGTGAGACAGAATTACATTTTTCAATGAACTTTTTTTTTCTTTTAAATGTCATTTTAAAACCCTCAAGCACACTGAGAACAAGCCAAACCATACACAGAACTGCACAGCAGCGCCATGCAGTAACAATTACTACACACACACACACACACACTCACTCACTCTCTCACACACACATACGCACGCACGCACAAATGATCTCCCAGGGACAACAAAACAAAAGCATGCTCACCATACAGCCAAACCCCCAGAGCCCTGTCCAACAATAGCTCACATAACTGCTGGAAACTACCACCCTTTTACTTCTAATAAATCGGAGCACATTATAATACCTCCTCCACCAGCAAAACACACACAGTCCCAGTGTCGCCTTGTCACACCGAGGGCTCTTTCGCAACTGCTCATGGCCTGAATACCCCTGAGTGCTTTTGTTTTCATTTCATTTCTACATAAAGGCAGATTTAGAAGCGAGTGTAAACAGAGGGGTGAACGAGTGCCGTGTCTCTGTCATTTCAGTGTAACTGAATTCTTACACTGAACTCTTCCTGATCCTGAACTCCGTAGGATATCTGCGCTGTCCCATACTCAACTCTGTCCAGTATTGACCCCTGCCCGATGCTGAGCTCTGCATGCTGCTTAGCCCTGTCCGATACAGAACTACGTCTGATTCTGAACCCTGTTCAATACTGAACTCGGCCTGTTGTTACAGCTTTAGGGCATGCATTTGACTCACACCTATTGACACACTTACCCTTAAACCGTAAAACACTGTTTCACTGTGTCACACCTACATCTCTGTTCTAGCTTGTACTTTTCCAAGCCATTTGGGAAGTGTGTATTGGCCCTTGTCATGCTACACGATCTCCTCAGAATGAATCACTTGTGCTCAGGCATTCCTTAATTATTAGTCACTTTGGATAAAATTATTTGCTAAATGAATAAATCACTATCATTTTAATTACACGTTAACAAACACTACATCTGTAGTTCAAAGCAAACATTCTGCAGTCATGTACCCAAAAACAAAATGTGCCATATATCTGCACTGTACTGTATATAATTTCACTTTGTTACTGAAACAATCTGGCACCCTATGCATTATATATAAGGTTTGGAGTAATAACATGCAATCAATACTCAATCCTTTCTCCTTCAGTATATCTATTGCTTCAGTGTCACACAGGCTTGAAATGATTTACTGAATAAGACTGGGAGCAGAAGGGAGATCATAAATACTCTCAGAACCATGATGAGAAAAAGCTCAGTGATAAAAGATCCACTTCTATAGACACATACAAGACGTCAGCTACAACAACTCATTAGCAGCAATTCATCAGCAAATAACTACAAACAGGATTCAGTGATCTAAACTCAAGACTCAAGGTTCTAACTGAAGAATCTAAACCCAAGATTGATCCTTAACTAAACTAAACTAAACTAAACTAAACTAAACTAAACTAAACTAAACTAAACTAAATTAAACTAAAGCTTAAAACCTTGAACCTTATGATTAAAAGTTCTACACTCAAAAATCAAGATTCTAAACTCAAGATTCAAGATTGTAAATTCAAGATTCAAGTGTCTAATCTAATCTCAAGAATCAAGATTCTAAACTGAAGAGTCATGATTCTACACTCAGTATTTAAAATTCTAGACTCAGGATTTTAAACTCAAGATTCAAGCGTCTAAACTCGGTATTGATTACTCTAAATCCAAAATCAGGATTCTAAACTCAAGATAACAGATTTTAAACTCAAGTTTGTAAATTTAAGATTCAAGTGTCTATTCACAATTCCAAATTCAAGGTTCTATAAAGATCTAAAGAATCTAAAGATTCTACATTCAGTATTTAAAGTCGAAGATTCTAAACTCAAGATTCATGTTTTAAACTTAGGATTGTAAATTCAATATTCAAGTGTCTAAACTCAGTATTGATTATTCTAAACCCGAAATCAAGATTACTAAATCTAAATCTAAACTCAAGATTACAGGTTTTGAACTCAAGTTTGTAAATTCAAGATTCAAGTGTCTAAACAAAGTATTCACAATTCCAAATTCAAGGTTCTATACTCAAGATTCAAGATTCTAAACTGAAGAGTAAAGATTCTACACTCAGTACTTAAAATCAAAGATTCTAAACTCAAGAATAATGTTTTAAATTCAGGATTGTAAAATCAATATTCAAGTATCTAAACCCGGTATTCATTCAGCATTCTAAATTCTAAATTTAAGGTTCTACACTCAAGATTCAAGATTCTAAACTCAAGATTCAAGGTTCAAAACTCAAGATTGTTAATTCAAGATTCAAAATCATAAACTCAAGATTCAAGTGTCTAAACTCAGTATTGATGATTCTAAATCCAAAATCAGGATTCAGGTTTTGAACTCAAGTTTGTAAATTTAGGATTCAAGTGTCTATTCACAATTCCAAATTCAAGGTTCTATAAAGATCTAAAGAATCTAAAGACTCCAAATATTCGAAAGAATCTAAAGATTCTACATTCAGTATTTAAAATCGAAGATTCTAAACTCAAGATTCATGTTTTAAACTTAGGATTGTAAATTCAATATTCAAGTGTCTAAAACCAGTATTCTAAATTCTAAATTTAAAGGGGTCATATGATGCTTTTTTAAAGATCATTATTTTGAGTATTTGGTGTAACAGAATATGCTGACATGCTTTAATGTTCAAAAAACACATTATTTTTCAAATACTGTACATTATTGTAGGTCCTCTATGCCCCGCCTCTCTCAAACGCTTCGTTTTCTACAAAGTCCCTCCTTCCGACAAGCGCAGTCTGCTCTGATTGGCCAGCTGACCCAGTGCATTGTGATTGGCCAATTTAAGATTCAAGTGTCTATTCACAATTCCAAATTCAAGGTTCTATAAAGATCTAAAGAATCTAAAGGCTCCAAAGATTGTAAATAATCTAAAGATTCTGCATTCAGTATTTAAAATCGAGGATTCTAAACTCAAGATTCATGTTTTAAACCTAGGACTGTAAATTCAATATTCAAGTGTCTAAACCCAGTATTCTAAATTCTAAATTTAAGGTTCTACACTCAAGATTTAAGATTCTAAAACTCAAGATTTTAAACTCAAGATTCAATAGCGTAAACTCAAGATTCAAGTATCTAAACTCAGCATTGATTATTCTAAACCCAAAATCAAGATTACTAAATCTAAATCTAAACTCAAGATTACAGGTTTTGAACTCAAGTTTGTAAATTCAAGATTCAAATGTCTAAACACAGTATTCACAATTCCAAATTCAAGGTTCTGTACTCAAGATTCAAGATTCTAAACTGAAGAGTAAAGATTCTACAATCAGTACTTAAAATCGAAGATTCTAAACTCAAGATTAATGTTTTAAACTCATGATTGTAAATTCAATATTCAAGTGTCTAAACTAGTTTAAAAGAATTTAAACAAGTGTCTAAATTCATTCAGCATTCTAAATTCTAAATTATGGTTCACACTCAAGATTTAAGATTCTAAACTCAAGATTCAAGGTTTTAAACTCAGTATTGATGATTCTAAATCCAAAATCAGGATTCAGGTTTTGAACTCAAGTTTGTAAATTTAAGATTCAAGTGTCTATTCACAATTCCAAATTCAAGGTTCTATAAAGATCTAAAGAATCTAAAGACTCCAAAGATTCTAAAGAATCTAAAGATTCTACATTCAGTATTTAAAATCGAGGATTCTAAACTCAAGATTCATGTTTTAAACTTAGGACTGTAAATTCAATATTCAAGTGTCTAAACCCAGTATTCTTAATTCTAAATTTAAGGTTCTACACTCAAGATTTAAGATTCTAAAACTCAAGATTCAAGTGTCTAAACCCAGTATTCTTAATTCTAAATTTAAGGTTCTACACTCAAGATTTAAGATTCTAAAACTCAAGATTCAAGTGTCTAAACCCAGTATTCTTAATTCTAAATTTAAGGTTCTACACTCAAGATTTAAGATTCTAAAACTCAAGATTCAAGTGTCTAAACTCAGTATTGATGATTCTAAATCCAAAATCAGTATTCAGGTTTTAAACTCAAGTTCGTAAATGTAAGATTCAAGTGTCTATTCACAATTCCACATTCAAGGTTCTATAAAGATCTAAATAATCTAAAGACTCCAAAGATTGTAAATAATCTAAAGATTCTGCATTCAGTATTTAAAATCGAAGATTCTAAACTCAAGATTAATGTTTTAAACTCAGGACTGTAAATTCAATATTCAAGTGTCTAAACCCAGTATTCTAAATTCTAAATTTAAGGTTCTACACTCAAGGTTTAAGATTCTAAAACTCAAGATTTTAAACTCAAGATTCAATAGCGTAAACTCAAGATTCAAGTATCTAAACTCAGTATTGATTATTCTAAACCCAAAATCAAGATGACTAAATCTAAATCTAAACTCAAGATTACAGGTTTTGAACTAAAGTTTGTAAATTCAAGATTCAAATGTCTAAACACAGTATTCACAATTCCAAATTCAAGGTTCTGTACTCAAGATTCAAGATTCTAAACTGAAGAGTAAAGATTCTACAATCAGTACTTAAAATCGAAGATTCTAAACTCAAGATTAATGTTTTAAACTCATGATTGTAAATTCAATATTCAAGTGTCTAAACTAGTTTAAAAGAATTTAAACAAGTGTCTAAATTCATTCAGCATTCTAAATTCTAAATTATGGTTCACACTCAAGATTTAAGATTCTAAACTCAAGATTCAAGGTTTAAAGCTCAAGATTGTAAATTCAAGATTCAAGTCTCTAAACTCAGTATTCCAAATTGAAGGTTCTACACTCAAGATTTGAGGTTTTAAACTGAAGAATCAAGATTTTAAACTCAAGATGAGGGTTTTAACTTAAAAGTTCAAGATTGTAAGTTCAAGATTCAATTGTCTAAACTCAGTATTTACAATTCAAGGTTCTAAATTCTAAATGGCAGGTTCTACACTCAAGATTCAAGATTCTAAACTCATGATTCTACTGTAGATTTCCTGCTCAGTAATTAAGATTGTAAATTCAAGGTTCGAAACTCAAGAATCAAGATTCTGTACTCAGTATTTAAGATGTCAAGGATCTAAAGTGAAGATTTAAGGTCCTGTCCTAATGATTTGTGGTCGTCTCTATGGCCATCTGTCAGAGAGGGGTTCCCGCACACTCGAGTCTCTCTGTTGTGGACCAGACGGCTTCCTCTCCTCAACAGTAGATTGGGTGTCACTTCAGTTACGTCTGTCCTCACTTCCCCCTTTTTCAAGCCTCTCACTTACTATTCAGGTCTTTCTCCTCTCATTCACAGACCCTTTCATCCCATCCATCCATCCATCCATCCTGAACAGCAGCCTTTTTTCATTCGGTTGCTATGACTCCCTAACCTCTGTCCTCTCTGACTCCGCCCCCCTCATCCGATTTCCCCACTATAAGTCCCTCTTTTTCTTTCTCTCGTCTCTCTGTATTGTTGATTTATAGTGGTGGTCTGGTACGTGTGTTTGGTCTCTTTGACTTTTATAACGGCCCGTCACACATTCCTGTTTTTAACTCTGTGTTCCTCTTTAACTTCTCTTCTCTATCCTCACAAAGACTCTTTGCTTGTACAGTAATGCCCATGACCCCTGCGGTCTCCCTCCTCCTCTCTTCATTCATTCTACATCTACTTTGTCTTCTTATGGCTCAGGTCATTTACAGCCTCTCAAAAATGCCTTTATTCTTGCTTATCTGCAGTTCTGAGCTTTCTTAGAATCACTAACCATTCAAGGCTGTGCCGGTCTAAAAGGAATCTGTGCACATCTTTCACATTTTCTACGCTGATCGTGAAGGGAAATCTGCAGAATGAATTAAAAAAATGGCATAACTTGTTGAGCTGAGCTGAAAATACTCATCAAACATATTTAAATGATTAATTTTTTTGCAATATGGAATAAAAATGTAAATAGTTAATATTTATAAACAACATTTTTCTCAACTTCCAAGCCATCTTGGATCATTGTTTTTTTCTTTGTATGCAAACCACAAGACTGCTTTTGTAACAAAAAAATAAAAAAATTAAAAAAAAGAAGGTATTATTGGGACAGACTTTGTGTCTGAAGCACAGCTACACTACCTTTTAAATGTTTGGGGTTTCCTCTTTGGGAAGAAATTAATACTTTTATTCAGAAAGGATGCATTAAATTGATCAAAAGTGACAGTAAAGACATTTTTAATGATACAAAATATTTCTATTTAAAATAAATTATATTCAAAGAATCCAAAAAAAAAAAAAAAATCCTGGTTTCCACACAAATATTGTGCAGCACAACTGTTTTCAACATTGATAATAATCAGAAATGTTTCTCGAGCAGCAAATCAGCATATTAGAATGATTTCTGAAGATCATGTGACACTGAAGACTGGAGTAATGATGCTGAAAATTCAGCTGCGCATCACAGAAATACATTACAGTTTAACAGATATTCACATAGAAAACAGTTATTTTAAATTGTAAAAATATTTCACGATATTTACTGTATTTTTGATTAAACCGCCTCGGTGAGCAGAAGAGACTTCTTTCAAACACATTAAAAAATCTTACCAACCCCAGACTTTTCAGCTATATACAGTACGATGCCTTAAAAGGTTTTCTAAATACGCAGCACACTATCTTTTGGAACAGGCTCATATGTTTAATAAACAGATAAAAACCAAACTGCAAACTAATGCATGCAGTCTGATCATGAAAAACTAAGTGAAAAGAGGTCAATGGAAAATATCGTGTTAGCAGATGTCCAGTACACTCGGTTATTAGACAATAAACTCCAAATGCTGCTCCACAATGGCAGAGAGGTAAGTAACAGGGTAATATTCCACCACACCTCTGTTATTGCTTCTTTTTTCCCTTTACACCCCTTCAATTTCCGTTTCTAACCTTCTGTGAAAGGCTCCCAGTCATACACGCGTCCCATAAACTCTTGATTGTTGAACACTGCACACTGTTCAGCCCTGGAGCTTACTGGAGCACCTGGACATGCCTACAGGGAGCGGGAGAGAGAGACTTAAGTTATGGCATCTCACTTTGACAAGCATGGCAATGTGCGTGTGTGTGTGTGTGTGTGTGTGTGTGTGTGTGTGTTTTTGGTCAACCTGTGACAGAGAGTGATACATTAGTTACCATATGGAAATAATGGTGAACCTGGAGACACTCAGATAAATCTCCAGAGGGAGAGACAGACAGAGGTCAATGTTTACAGAGTCAGAGCAAGACAAGAGCCCTGAAGAAGATGACTCAAAGTGACACACATTTTAAGGAATGAAAAACTGACAAACCACTAGGGTTGGGAATAAAAAACAAAAACAAAACAAAACAAAACACCTTTGTTATTTAGAACCAGTTCCATTTTTAAAATAAAAAAGGAAAGTTTGTCAGGACAAAAATTACAAACTTGAAAGAATTAATACTGTAGATTTCAATTCTTTCTTCTAAATTATTTCCAGAACCTTTAACTCTATAAAGCTACCGTATCATTTGATATACACATTTCTAAGGCCTCTAAATGAACAAAACTTTGCTGTTAAACCTGTTTCACACACAATCTACTCCATGCCTTCTGTCGTCTGATTAATGACTTTTTTTTTATCAAGTAAAAGATCTGTTAGTCTAATTGTACAAACGTCCACCTTTACTGACTTTCATAAAGTAAGCGTCAGAATAACTGCAGTAATATCTCCAGATGAACACTTACTGGACTGAAGCAGCTCAGCTTTACTTGATTCTCCATCAATCATGTTTTAGAGTCTCAAATCTGATCCTCAGGATCTTTTGAGGAGCGTTTGTTTCCAGAAGCTTTACTTTCACTGTTCCTCAGCGGAGGAATGATCTTCACAAGCCTCCAGAACATCTCACATCTTCTGAGGAGCCTTTATTTCTTCAGCTCTCAATCACTGCATTATATGTTTGGAGCATTTCAATCTCATCTTACTGAGACATATTAATGGAGATATAGAGCGACGACTGATATTTATATCATTTTTAAATGTAAGTATCTGCTGTACTGTTATAAAGATTTCAATGATTTGCATTACAAGCAGCAGAAATTCATTTTACTTATTGGCCACATAAATATCAGCATCTGCAGCAAATTGCATATTGTTTTGGGCCTCTGAATAAAATTGTGCAGTTTTTTTCCTCCACATTCTCACTGTATCAGACTATATGAGCCATAAAAGCTTGATGCATCAAATATAATACAAAACAAAAACACATGCATTTTTTTCTCTCTCTACAAGTTCAATAAACTGTTTTTGAAATTTAAATGTCAGACTATTATTTAACATGACAGGCTTTAAGGGGTTAATAAACCAGAATCGTTAAGTGGAAATGTAACCAGAATCGATAAATTCCTTGCAATCCCCAAACCACAGACAGAACGGGACATCAGGATAGAAACATATGGCATCATAAATCAGACCTATATCAGCTTCTATAGAGCGCTAGAGCACAGATGCACGTCTCAAGATCTTCCACGAGTTCGTTCTCGATGCCAGTGACATCAGGAAACACTGCTCATTTTCTCTTGCTTTTTTCCTCTTCCTGTCTTGATAGGAAGCACCCACAGAGGGAGAGATGTTACAGGACACTAAAGACAGGCAGAGACAGCTGCAGACAGTAATGGGGGTGAAATTAAAGAGGCACAGGGTCATCGAGGTGTCATTTCACCTCACAGACCACCGCACACACCGCCATTAATGACTAAACACCGTCCCATTAATGCACAGCAAACACTGCGGCTCTCCACAAACCAGCCCTAAATATTTACAGCACGTTTGAGTGTGTTTGCTCAGGAAAACTTCTGCTCTGATTATTCTAGAGCTTTAGTGCTCATACTCGTGTTCTTTGTGGTTTGATTAATTCGTGTTTGGGTGCTTACGGCAAAAGTTACGATGTTAAGATACTTACATATATACATACGTTTAATTAGGCTACATCAATGCTGACGAATATTTATAAGCAAGCTGAGTTTTGAATGGTTTAAAAACAACTGAATTTATGATTGTTAAGAACAAAGATATAAAGAGTAGAATAGAGTAAAATAATTAAAACTAAAACCATAAAAAAGCATCTGTGTTACTTCAAACAAAATAAATGTTATCTAAAATAATAAAAAAAATTTTTTTTTTTAGCTAGTTTCCTTTTTTAACATTTATTATTTTCATTTTGGTTTAACTTGATGTACTAACTGAACTAAAACTAAAACTGAAATAAAAATAATAAAAACTACTAACAAAAAATAATAAATAATAATAATAATAAAAATGACAAAAACACACAAAACTAAAATGAACTAAAACAAAAATTTAAGTAAAATAAAAATTTAAAAAATTCTAAATCGTAAATTAACGGTGAAGATATTTAGCAAAATGTTCATGCTGTTCAAGAAAGCCTACAAAAAAGTTCACTTAATTAAGTGAAGTTAAGTAAAGTTCAAGTATGTGTAGTATACTAATATCAATGTAGAGTATACTGTACTTGTACTGTACGTGTACTACTATTTCAATACTTGGGACTAAATCAACTTTTTAATTAATAAAAGTATACTTTTAAGTGCATTTAAATGTAACAGCAGTAAACTTTAAGTACACAACTTGTTTTTCTTTAGCAATTATCCTACAAGTGAACTTAACCGTTGCTTCTGGCAAATCCATAATCTATAATAACGCTTCCTCCAGTGAAAAAGTCCATCTCCTGTTGTCTCTCACATCAAAATTCACCAAAAATCCACATATTTGTTTAGAGCTGCTTTGGACTGTGCAGATTTCTCTCCTGATTCCGACCAGACCACACCACTTTTTCACTGGAGGAAGCGTTATTATGGACCAGAAGCAACGGTTTGAAGTTAAAATTTGAGTGAACTATTCCTTTAAAGAATTATACATAAACAAATCTAAGCAGACAAAAACAAAAATATTCAAAAGGATTTGTGAGATCAACCCAAAGGAGGATTTTACTAGCTAGGAGAGCAGAAGGACAACACAGAGCTGATATATAGTTGAAACGTACCAGTTAAAGAGTTCAGAAGAGCTCCTGTAATGAAGCAGAGCATCTACTAGAGCTCAAGCTGAGAGACAGAGAGCTAATGCTTTACTGCCTTTCCTTAGGCCACATTCACTTCCTCGTTAATAGGGCCACTGTCAAAGAGGGGCACACATGGGTCAGACCGCACACACTCACACACGCACACACACACACACACACACACGCACACACTCACACACACACGCACACACTCACACACTCACACACTCACACTCACACTCACACCCACACACACACAAACAGCTCCATCGGATCTTATTTCCAGGAGAAGCTGAGTGCTTACAAGCTCAGTGGGAAATCAGGGGGTAGCGCTCTCTCTCTCTCACACACACACACACACACACACACACACACACACACACACACACACACACCCACACACACAAACCAGTACACACACACACACACACACACACACACACACACACACACACACACACACACACACACACACACACGTTTGTTTTGCTATCTCAGTGAGGACATTGCATAGACTTCCACTGATTTTCAGGTTAATGATATTTTCTATCAGCTAACCCAAACCCTACCCCTAAACTTACCCATCACAGAAACATCTGCAGAACACTAGATTTACATCAAAAACATTTTCTGGCTGATTTATAAGCCTTTTTAACTAGTGAGGACCAGTCAAATGCCCATCCATGGCGGATGAATATGGCGAGAACTCAAGATTTTCTCACACAAGTTGTGAACAGTAACAACCCAATAGCTGCCACACACACACACACACACACACACTTTCTCCACATACATCTTTTCTCTTTCTCTCTGAATACCTCATTCTTTTGTATTACTCTGTGTCCAGCTGACAAAAGCAGTTGGTCAGTGTAAACACACTTAACAAAGCAGCATGCTGAAACACGCACACACACTCTTCAAGAGAGGTGCTTGAGAAAACAAGAACCTAAAAACACCTGAATAGACACAGATGAAATGTTCACACAAAGACGTTCCTGTGTGCTGCTCCATGTGCGTCTGCAAAAGGAAAGTTGATGCATAACAGATCCAGGAGCTTTTTCAATCAACTTCAAGATTTTAGGTAAAAATGTATATAAGCATATAGGTTAATGTGAATATCTTGGGTCATGTACTGGTCACTGTTTCTTTAAAGTTTTATACAACGTTTATTCACATTTTTCACTTTTAAATAGTTAATTTAAATGGTCCTGCAGTGTGATTTTAACCCTTTAAAGACTGACACTTTAAATAGTAACACTTTAATAAACACTTTAAGTTTGCATATGTGTTTTTTTAGTATCATATTTGATCCATCAGGCTCACAGTCTAGTGAGAATATGGAGAAAAACAGTTCAAACTGAGCAAAAATATGCAATTTGGTGCAGATGCTGATGTTTATATGATGATCCTTACATAAAATGATATAAATATCAGTCGTCACTCTATATCTTCAATAATGTGTGTTAGTAAGATGAGATTGAAATGATCCAAACATATAATGCAATACAATCCAGTGATGATTGAGAGATGAACAAATAAACGCTCCTCAAAAGATCCTGAGGATCAGATTTGAGACTCTAAAAAATGATTGATGGAGAATCAAGTAAAGCTGAGCTGCTTCAGTCCAGTAAGTGTTCATCTGGAAATATTACTAACAATATCACAGTTATTCTTACATTTACTTTATAAAAATCAGAAATGTGCATGTACAGTAGGCTTAATAGGGTTAAAACGCTGTTTAAAACAGCTTAAGATGTATAGCATGTCACACGGCAGGATATGCACAAAACTCACAGCTAATGTTCAGGTGTTGTGGTCGCCAGGTCATTGTGATGATTGCTCAGTGGTTACTTACTGGCTTACGTCAAAAGAGCCCCAAAATCTGACGTACAATCAGATGTACAAATAGCGCAGGACGAGTTACACAACAAAGCTGAATTCTTAGCCTAAGAGGCTTGAGCGGTACAAATAAGAGCAATATTAATAGTAAAAGTGATGCTTGACTAAGCAAACACTACTAACTAGATTACACACAAGCCCTGTGTGTACAGTATGTGAGAGGGTTTGAGCATGTGGGGTTCATTTGAGCAGCACCGAAAGAATGTGAGCTATACACGTCTGTCTTTGTGTCCAAGTGTGCATCTCTGAGTTTGTGTCTGTGTATTTACAGTTAATGCATAGTAAATCCTGTGCGGATGTGTGTGTTAAACAAGGTTAGTCTGAGGAAGGATAAAGTGTACAAAAAGAGAGGAGAGGAGGGAAGGGCAGAGCAGCTGTTAAACAGTGGGCCTTTACAAACTCGACCTGAAGAGAATAAATGCTGGGAGTTATTTCATGAAATGCAATGTAAACACAATTGAGTCATTTGCGGTGGTTGGTTTGCACAGGTGATGGACAGCTGTCCGATTTCAGTCCCAGCTGAGATTTGAGCTCATTTCCTGCCAAATTCCTGATGTTTTGTCTCATATCAGCATTATGGCCTAAATTCTTTAAATCCCCACAAACCAAACTCTCTCCAACCCTTTAAAACGGAGGAATTTAGCAGCATCTGTAATGCATTTCAATCTGAAAACATCGCCTTCAGCATAAGGACACTGATTGGAAAGGGACACGTCACATGAAATAGAAATTGTCAACTGTTGTTAAAGGACTAGTTCACCCAAAAATACAAATTCTGTCATTTACTCACCGTCATGTCACGCAAAACCTGTATGGCTCAATGCAACACTAAAAGAGATGTTTAACAAAATGTTTATGTTGCTCTTTTCCAGTTAATCTATTTTTCGCAAATTGCAACTTAAAGGAATAGTTCACCCATAAATGAAAATTTGCTGAAAATGTGCTCACCCTCAGGTCATCAGTGATGTAGATGAGTTTGTTTCTTCATCAGATTTGGAGAAATGTGCATCACTTGCTCAGCAAGTCACTTGCTCAATGTGGATCCTCTGCAGTGAATGGCTGTGAAGCCAAAAGCTGCTTGTTTGTAAGAAACAAATCCATCATTAAGAGGTTTTTAAACCATTGCTTCTGGCTAAGATACAAGTGAATAATCCATAATAACGCTTCCTCCAGTGAAAAAGTCCATCTCTTGTGGTCTGTCACATCAAAATCCACCGACATACTGTGTTTTTGCTTGTAAACAGTGTTGGGTCTGTGCAGATTTCTCTGCTGATTCAGAACAGACCACTTTTTCACTGGAGGAAGCGTTGTTATGCATTAAACACGCAGCTTTTGTCTTCTCCAGATGTTAACTGATGGACTGGAGTGGTGTGGATTATTGTGATGTTTTTATCAGCTGTTTGGACTCTCATTCTGACGGCACCCATTCACTGCAGAGCATCCATTGCTGAGACACTGATGCAATGCTACATTTCTACAAACCTGATGAAGGAACAAACTCATCTACATCTCGGATGGCCTGATGGTGAGGACATTTTCATTTACGGGTGAACAAATTTCTTTTTAGTCTTTTTCCCCGTACAAACAATACAGCACACCAGTTGTATGAACTACTGTTATGATGCTTTTTAATTAATAATTTAATTAACACTAGTATCCACTGACTTTCATTGGGCCTCATTCATGAAACACAGTTGTTGTTGTTGTTGTTTTTGTATTGCATTACATAAATTGTTGCATGATGCAACATGTTACATTACCACAAGACATTCTTCATCATGTGACAGTATGCATAGAGATTTGTTCTGCTTGTGTTTCAAGCAAATGAGGACTTCTGATGAAAAACAGGAGTCGTGAATTTCTGCGAAACAGATCAAGTCATACAGATTTGTGTTGACATGAATAAATGGTAAGTCAATGATGACAGAATTAGCATTTTTGGGTGAAATACCGCTTTAAATTTAATTTTCAAATTAATAATTAGGATAATATGTTGGTATGTCTGTTTTTTGTTGTTGTTGTTGTTGTTCTTGCATGATAATAATCACGTATTTTCAGATCACGTGATCAAATCACTCCATTTTTTTTCAGTCGGCATTTGAATCATATGGTAAATTTGAGATTAATTCTCTCTTTTGATTCTGAAAGGCCATTGTGAAGAGATTTAGCCTTTGACACGGTAATGTAAATGTTTATTTAGCGAGTGCAGAGCCCACCCTTCGCTCAATGACTTCACACAGAAAGACCTTTCACTGCCCGTCTCTTCCTTTTTTTAGCTCTTCTTTCTCATTCCTTTCTTCTCTTTTTCTTTCCATTCCCTCTCTCAGCAAAACTCTTCCTTCCTTCCTCATCTCTGCTTTATTACTTCACTCCAGGCCTCTCATTCCCTCTATCTGTTTTTTCTGCCCTCTCTATTTCTGGAGGCTGTGTGTGTGTGTGCGTGTGTGTTTTAAACAGTGGCGTCTTTCACTGCGCTACAGCGTAACTGTGTCACACCCCCAGAAAGCCCCTTTGCTCCACTCCTCTATTTCACTTCCTCGCCTCCTCTTCTCTCAGTTCCCCGCTGCTCACACACACACACACACACACACACACACACACACACACACACACACACACACACACACACACACAGAAGAAAAAGTACACATAACTACAGTTTATCACTCCTCCAAATAGAATTGTACAACCAATAACATTCCTGAGATATCTAACCCATAATAAAACACACACAGTCTAGTTTGCACATCCAGAACAAGATATTTACACTTATCATGGAGAACAAAACTGCTTGCAGAACTGAAAGAAATCAATGTGCATGCACATTGAAGAATGTGTTTTTGCTTTGAAAACGCACAACTTGGGCAGTGGAATGGGGATAAAACATGAGGTCTCAAAATGCATTTTTAAAGTTTAACAGCTTTTAACTTGCAAAATCACCACGGTCAAACACGTCCATCCAGTGCATGTTTACATAGAAAAACAATGGAAAATCAATGTAGTGCAATGCAAAAACACATTCTGTGTGAGCGGCCCCATAATATGTAGGTCTAATATAAATATATCATTCAAATGGAGTCAATATGACTTTCTCGAGTCAAGTTAAATGATTATAAAATATTTGTATAGCACTTTTCACAATACATATTGTTTCAAAGCAAAGCTTTACAGAAAAGCATGATGATAATGTTTATAATATATTATGCCTTATAGGCACATCTAGCAGATTAGAGCTGAGTGACAATAGAGTTTACATTTTGCAATGATACAAGCAATCAAGCAGTTTTGATTGGCTATATTTACTATATTTGATTTAACAGACTTGCTATACAGTATTGAAAGCCTTATGTGTGTCACCATCATGGACTTTTAGTTTGTTGTCTTTCCTCTTGTTTCCCTGTTTTAACCTAGTTTTCCATCGTGTTGATTATGTCATTATGTTCAGGTGTGTCTTGTTAATTATCTTCATTTGTCTGTGTACTTAAGTTCCTGTCTGTTCAGTTTAGTTTGTCAGGTCTTGTCTATGTTTTCACGTGTGCTAAGCCTTCTTCTTGTGGATTAATCTTCTGTGTGGATAATTACAGATTATTTTACCTTCATCATCTTCGTGAGTGTTTTGAGTGTACAAATGTTTTCATAAAAATCTGACTGTGCTGACAAAAAGTGGAAACAGCTGTAAAAAAGTTATTTTTAAAATGAACTTCCTTCTATCAGGACATTCCTTAAATATTAATTTTTAAATATTTATATTTATATTTTCTTGAGTCTAATCATAGTTAAATCTATAATAGTAAGGAAAAACAGAAAGTGTGTACGAGAGAGAAAGCGAGAGCAAAGGATGGTCATCAAGTTCTCTCAAGGGTTCAGAAGCTCCACTTGCAGTCAAAACATGCGAGTTTGTCTTTCTGTGCCCAGTAATCTCTCCGTCCCCTCAACACACACTCCAAACCCTAGCGATAAAGACACACACACAGCTATGTATAGCAAAAAACCGCCCTCAAAGGGGCTAATGATAACTTTTCCCGGTTTCCACCTCCATCTGTGGCATTTCAATGCCTGGCTACAAACCCAAGTACTCAGTTATGTGTTGCTGAAAAACTCTTAGCAACCACCGTAAAAAAACCTTAAGGAATTAGTAGAAATCTAAGGCAATGGCTGACTGTGTCATGAGACTGATCACTTGTGATGTATATGTTGCTTGCAAAGAGCTTTTACACAGCAATTATAATCTAGCTCCATTGTGTTACATTGCAGATCTCACTTGCAGTGAACACAAGGAGTGAGAGATTTTGTAACTACAGCAAGAACAACGCCAATGCTGTGTTATGACAGAAACTATTGTGAAATGTTTAGCATAAACGCTTAGAGACAAGACAAGATATGTTGTAATGCATCTGAAGGAATCCCTTGCCTCAGGGGTTTTTGGCCCATAGACACAACTGCTTAAATCCCTTGTGAAAAGAAGTGCATTTTAGCATACTTTCAAACAGAGTACTCAATAATGTACTTTAAAAGAATATGCTAAATTGTGAGCTGAATGTCATGTTTTCAGATACTTCATAATTGCAATTAAATTAATTATGGTTTAAATTTATATAAAATGCAATTAGCTGAACTTTAGCATGCTTTTTGACTCACGTAAGTAGCACTTAAGTACATCATTATATGTAATTTCATAATTCTATTCTTTGAAATATGGTTAAAGTGTTACTGCTGAATGTACTGACAAGCATTTATGATAAAGTAAAATATACTTTAATGTCATTTCTATTCAAACTTGAATGTCATGTAGCCTATTTAAATATATTTGTAATTACACATTTATAATGATGAAGTTGCAGTTTAGTACATGTAAAATATATTGACTTTAAATGTAATATCAATTAACACACTACAGTTAAAATGATCAGGTACTTTTTGTGCTTTAGTATGTTAGTCAACACATCAAAATAAGTGTAGATTATTAAAGATTATTAAAACACGATTTAAAATGTACTTTAAATATTAATAGTTATATGATATTATTTCAAAGCTCACGTTTTAAAAGCTCACTTTAAAAAGTCACTCTTTAGTGCACTTAAGTCGCCTTTTATTTCATTAATATTATTTTATCTGCAAATACACATCAGAAATATTTCACAAAGGATAATTCATCCAGAAATGACATTTTCTCTTCTCCATTGTGTCTTTCCTCCATGAAACACAAAGGTAGATGTTGAACAATATGTCAGAGATGCTCTTTTCCATACAGGAAAAGTGGATGGGAACCAGAAAGCACCATAAAAGCATTCCATATTTCGTGCGCATATGAAAATAATAGTGGCTTGGAGTGACATGAGGGTGGGTCAATGGTGACAAAGATGTCATATTGGGTGAATTATTCCTTCATTTTCATACAACCAGACACAGATAAACAGAAAACAATCACAGCTGAAGCAAACCTGCTACCAGAGCCCTCTTTCAGATTTCAGCACTTGTTCACGACTCACAAGACCGACGTGTCCCGGTAACCAGGGTGCGAACTACGGGGGAGCTAGGGGGAGCTCGGCTCCCCTTAATAAGACATGGGCTCCCCTGAAAACGTGATATAGGAAATTTTGGGGGGTCTCAAAAAATATTGACAATGTGTTATTTTGACGTGCAATTTCAGTTTTGTGTAATGTGATCATCGTGGATTATTATGTGTAAAATTGCAAAAATATCATTCATTCATGCATGACGGCGATTTAAACCTAATTCTCTTCAATAAAGATAACTATACATGCTATTCTTGTCATGAGCATCAAGGTGTGGGGGTGCTGCGGTGCAAATTCCACACATGTTTAGTACATGTTAACTCAAAGATTCGTAGAAAAAATATAAACGCTGGACTCTGTGGTTGATTCTGTGTTAAGGTAAGGCATGTTATTCGCAATTATGTGTTGTGGCTGGGTTGTTATAGGTCTTCGTGACTCTCGATGTCTTAGGTCTAACTGAACGGAGGAAGTATGGTATTCTTCTGTAGCCTGACGACGAGTAACTTTAACCGTTGTTCATGTGAACTCAAAGACAGCCTGATGCTTTGTTTATAGACTATTTGTGGGTGGCTGTTTGTTGTTTCACCTATCAATTCGTGTCGATAAAGTATAATTGGGTAAATCCTGTATTGTGATTTATCCTATATAGTGCTTGTATAAAGCAAGTAGTGCATACACTTGTAGCACAAAAAACAAGTGGGCTCCCCCAAAGTCCACGGTATAGTTCGAACACTGCCGGTAACACAAACACTGCTGCAGGTTTAGGTGTATCTCTGAGAGCTCAAATGCTACCCTGGGCCGCTGGAGCGGCTCGGAGATGTATAATATAACTACAGCTCAGGCTGATCCTGGAAAGCTGGATTAAAGGGAACTGCGTGATTTACGATTTGCAAAGAATAAGCAAGTTGAAGGAAAAGACTGTTGTGGAGTTTCTGAGAGACGGAGAGGAGAGATGGATGGAGAACCGGCTCCTGGAATAAGGTGAAATCCATCCCTTTGACATGAAGAACACACTTTGGGATGAAAGTGTGATGAAATCTTTCAGAAAATCAGCGGTAATTACTAGTGGAAGCACTTTCACCAAACTGTGGTTAAATCTGGGAGGTTGATATAAAGCAAAAGAGCTTCTCGAGGGATGTAATATGGGACTTTCCAATGGGAACATTTAGCCATAATCAGTGCAAGTGAAACGGTGTCACTCTAGACCAGCCAGCATATTTACAGGGACAGTTCACCCAAAAATGAAAATGTGCTGTTAATTTACTCAACCTCAGGCCATCCAAGACGTAGGTGGCTTTTAGTGTAACAGTAAAGAAGATTTTTAGCTGAAACTGTGGTCCTTGGTGATTCATAGAATGCAGAATTGAGTAAAAAAAACATAAAGCATAAACAGGCAAGACAAAATTAACACTCATGGCTCCTGAAAATATATTGAGGTCTTATGAAGAGAAACGATCAGTCTGTGCAAGAAACTGAACATTATTTACAACATTATGACTTGTAATCCAGAGCCTTGGGCAAACGGTCCAGATAGTGCTATCCAATTCACGAACGAATCATTCTTTTGAACTGGTCAAAACACCAGCGTATATGATCGTATGATGAATGAACTCATTCAACGCTCCAGTTCCTCCGACTCGGATCGAAGACGAGATGAGCCGTGATACAAGCATGCTTTATATGCTTTAGACATCTGCATTTCACATCTTTATTGCATAATATAACAATATAATTGTGTATACGTGACGTGATTATGTAAACCAACTGGTGAATCGGTTATTTGAACCTATTAATTGAAACAAACTGTGTGAAAGAACCAGTTCTCGGAAAATAATCAGATTTCCCCATTTGCCTGAGGCATTACAGGTCATAATGTCGAAAATAATGTTTAGCTTCTTGCAAAAAACCAAACGTTTCACTTAATAAGGCCTCAATATATTGTCAGGAGCCATGGGTATTAATTTTGTGTTGCCTGAAATGCTTTTTTGACTCTCAAAATGCCAGTAGCTTACATTTGATGAATTCAAAACGTAATAATCACTTTAATGTAGCTTGCGCTCACTGTTGTACATGGAAGCAGGTACGGGCGGATGACGTATGGAGGTCGGCTTTGCGCATGCGCCGCTCAGAATTGAAGCACGCGCAAGCGCAGGGGAGAGATCAAAACAAAACAACGGTCACTTATTAGAAGTACAAAACGAGGATTTGTAAAGAAGAATGTCAGAGGATTTCGATATAAGCCAAGAGGAGACTGGTTTTCCTTTGCTTCCTTTGCTCCTGTTAACAAACGTTGGTTTTCACGAGACTCACTGGCGCATGCGCAACGCTGACCTCATATGTCATCCTCCCGGAACTGCTTCCGTGTACAACTGTTGGCACAAGCTACATTAAAGTGATTATTACGTTTTGAATATGGATATTTTTCTTAAAAAAACACATCGATTAGCTACAGAAGGCCTTTGTTCACCCCCCGGGGCTGTGTGAGGCACTTTTTTTTTATGGCTGGGTGCTTTTTATTTAACTTTTTTTGGACTGATGCATGTAACACCCGCTGAGTGCCATGAAACAGCTTGAAAGATCAAAGACAATTTTTAATATAACTCCGACTGGATTCGTCTGAAAGAAGAAAGTCATATACACCTATGATGACTTGAGGGTGAGTAATTT
>NW_015540898.1:1675861-1701317 GCF_001515605.1 Sinocyclocheilus anshuiensis
ATTCAAAACGTAATAATCACTTTAATGTAGCTTGCGCTCACTGTTGTACATGGAAGCAGGTACGGGCGGATGACGTATGGAGGTCGGCTTTGCGCATGCGCCGCTCAGAATTGAAGCACGCGCAAGCGCAGGGGAGAGATCAAAACAAAACAACGGTCACTTATTAGAAGTACAAAACGAGGATTTGTAAAGAAGAATGTCAGAGGATTTCGATATAAGCCAAGAGGAGACTGGTTTTCCTTTGCTTCCTTTGCTCCTGTTAACAAACGTTGGTTTTCACGAGACTCACTGGCGCATGCGCAACGCTGACCTCATATGTCATCCTCCCGGAACTGCTTCCGTGTACAACTGTTGGCACAAGCTACATTAAAGTGATTATTACGTTTTGAATATGGATATTTTTCTTAAAAAAACACATCGATTAGCTACAGAAGGCCTTTGTTCACCCCCCGGGGCTGTGTGAGGCACTTTTTTTTTATGGCTGGGTGCTTTTTATTTAACTTTTTTTGGACTGATGCATGTAACACCCGCTGAGTGCCATGAAACAGCTTGAAAGATCAAAGACAATTTTTAATATAACTCCGACTGGATTCGTCTGAAAGAAGAAAGTCATATACACCTATGACTTGAGGGTGAGTAATTTATGGACTATTTTTCATTTTTGGGTGAACTAACCCTTTAACGTTAAAAAAGAACCACCAGCAACAGAAATCAAAAGCCCAGATGCTGCATTTCTTATATGCAGCATCTTAACATATTCCTGGACTCACCTGTAGGCTGCACCTGCGGTACTCTCTGTCCGGTCCAGAGCATCTGTAGTTGTTGGCGGCCGCTGGAGGCCTCCCGTCCCTCTCGGCTTCATTTCTGGAGGGCTGGGCAGCGATCTGCAGGACCCAGGGCTCAGGGTTTGGGTTTGTGGGAGTCTGGAGGCCGTAGGGAGGAGGCTCTCTGGGAGTGTGCGATCGGTGGATAGAGTGCGTGTAGGAGTGTGGGACTTGGCGAGAAGAGCGGCCCACGTGTCTCTGGGTCAGGGGCTGTGAATGTGAGATTCGCTCGTGTTCCCGTACTCTCTCCACGCGTCTGTGCGGCTCTCCATCACTTGTTCTCTCGGCTGCCACATCACTCTCCACGTCTGCTGCCTCCGTCTCCTTTTCCTTCTCTTTTCGTTCCCTATCAACAGTGTCTGTAATAATTAGTCCCTCTTCTCCCTGTGTTTTGTCCACATGTGTGCTGGAGTTCACACTGAGAGCCTCGAGACTGTCTGTGATGGTGGTGTTGTGGTGGCGTGTGTGTCGCGTATGACGGTTTTGTCTGTGTAAGGGAAGAGAGAACGGCACCCTGCCGTACCCAAACTGTCCAGGACGAATAGAAGAACTAGACCTGGTGTGACGGAGAGAGAATAACATGTATGAGTATGCTGGAAACAGGCCTGTAGGACAAATATAGTATTTTTCAATAGAACTGCGCAAAGATGAACATGTTAGACATCAAGATATCAAAGCCAAAAGTAATAAAAATCCCATTAAAGCTGATGTTGAAAAAGGGTGTGTGAAAACCACTATTTCAAATAAATGCTGTTCTTTTGAACTGCCTATTCATCAAAAAATCCTGAAAAATAAAATGCATCACAGTTTCCACAAAAATATTGCGCAGCACAACTGATTTTAACATTGATAATAATCAGAAATGTTTGTTGAGCAGCAAATCAGCATATTAGAATGATTTCTGAAGATCATGTGACACTGAAGACTGGAGTAATGATGCTGAAAATTCAGCTTTGATCACAGCAATATTTTTAAATTCTAATAATGCTTCACAAAATTTCTAAATTGTGACGTGACGTGTGGCCAAGTATGGTGACCCATACTTGGAATTAGTGCTCTGCATTTACCCATCCAAAGTGCACACACACAGCAGTGAACACACACACACCGTGAACACACACCCGGAGCAGTGGGCAGCCATTTTTGCTGCGGCGCCCGGGGAGCAGTTGGGGGTTCGGTGCCTTGCTCAAGGGCACCTCAGTCGTGGTATTGAAGGTGGGAGAGAGCGCTGTACATTCACTCCCCCCACCTACAATCCCTGCCGGTACGAGACTCGAACCCGCAACCTTTGGGTTACGAGTCCGACTCTCTAACCATTAGGCCACGACTTCCCCGTCTTGGTGAACAGAAGAGATTTCAAAAACATTACCAAATCTGGCCACTAAAAGCCCTGTATCATGAACTTCATGTGCACTTAAGCACAGTATGTGTAGTAAAATGACAAAGCATCGCCACCTGACTTGGAAGCACGCAGCACATTCAGATTATATATTTATTTAAATCACCTTTTGTTGGACATGTTGCAATATATGTATCATGCAAACCTAGCTATGAATGAGCTATGCTTATGTGAACAGATAGGTCCTCCCTAAAGGCAACCAGTCCTGCTCACCTTCTTATAGACGCTGGATCCCTGTTGTTGGAAACCGACCTCCTGCTCCCACTGCCTACAACTCTGCCGTGATTGGGTGACCGTGCGGGAACTCTCCCGTAGGGAAGTGAAGCTGATGAGGAAGGTGAACGGTAGACTGAAGCTGTCTCCTGATTGGGTGGGCTGAACTGCACTGGCCCAGCACCGCCGGCTTCGTTTCGGTAGAGCGGTAAACCAGGATTGGGATTGGCTGGAAGAGGCGGGGAAAAGTAAGGAGGCCTCTCAGCGCCCCCTGCTCCATATGGAGGGGGCTCGTTGACGGAATACAAGGAGTTGTAGTAGGGTCTGACCGCAGAGATCACAGGGGTGTTGTTCGGGACACCCGGTGGAAGGTAAGCCGGTCTGTTCCACATAAGAGGCGGGGTTTGGGGCGGCGGCATACACTGTCTCCGCCTCTCGGACACGCCCACTCCACAGCTCTGAGAACACTCCACCCACTCGCTCCATGGACCCAACACCCCTTCAAGCGCCTCCTCCTCTGCCTGACGAGACTGTCGTCCTGCCGCCTGTCAAAGGAAGGCCTCATAATTATATACAGTAAGTAAATATGCCACATATCTGAATTTTTAAGTTTCAGACTCAGACCTAAATATATATATATTTCTGTCATGACAACTCTCGGAGGGATTGGCATGGTAATGTACATGACAATGTTAATGTATTTGGTCTTGGCGGAATAGATCTGCTACGCTGCTGCTGCTCCTGCGGCAGAGCAAGTACTGAGACTTGCTACTGCCAATACATCCACAACATGCTGCTGTGAGCATGTAAGAAATATTGCTGCTGCAAATATAACATACATGAAATAACCCCCATATAGCATACATGAATCACCTCGTAGCAGATCTATACAGGTGGAGCTGGGGAAGGTGGAGGGTTTCAGAAAGCAAGCTGCAACTGCTACTGCAAGCACTAGTCATATATTTGAATGTTGAGCAGCGAGCTCATTGGCTACCGATACAGGAGAGAACCAATCAGCTGTGCCATGTGATAATGATGTCATTAGGTCAGATTGAGTTAGACCTATCGGACTGCGCCATCTAGAGTTTCATGCCAGAACTCTCTCTCTCTCTCTCTCTATATATATATATATTCCACATGCACAGCTGTAAAAACAAACATCTCAGAAAACTGCAAAACTAGCCAGGGTGCTTAAGCTGAAACTGAAACCTAATAACCAGCCGTAATTACAATTATTTAAGAAGTCTGATCAATATCAAATTACATAGTACAAATCACAAGATTAAACAACCAAAGCATGAACAATTGTTTTGAAAAACAACAACAAAAAAAAACTGAATAATTCCCCAAACCACACCCAACATTATGCAAGTTGAAACACATGTCCTGTTCTATTGTGCTCAGTGATGAATGACATTATGACTAAGAAAGAGGCATAATTAAATGAATGGCGTGTGCTGCATTCAGGAAGAGGCTGGACTCTGGAGTTCAGCCCAGTGCAATGACATTCTTTACAGTGCTGGATGCAGATCTGATCTAATTCCAGTTACTTATATAACCTCATTTCACCAATCAGGAGTGAAGAATTCGAGCGTCTGCAGGGCAGGCAGAGGTAGAAGGGAAGAAAGCAACAAACAAAAGAATCCATTGAGTTCACAAAATAGAGAGGAAAAAAAAAGACAAGAGAACAAGGCCTGTAATGCACCTCTGATCCTGTCTAAACTGCCAACGAGGTCACACAATGCCGGCCTGTGTCTGCACTGATGTGTGTGTGTGTGTGGATGGACGGATAGATAGACAGACAGACAGACAGATTGTTTTTGGAGCTGCATTAGCTGCAGTAGCCAGTATAATCAGTGTGTGTGTGTGTGTGTGTGTGTGTGTGTGTGTGTGTGTGTGTGTTTTTCTGTGTTTTATTGTGTGTGTGTGTGTGTGTGTGATTTCCTGTCTGTTATAACATCTAGCATGCCGCAATGTTTGAAATGCAAGGAAAAACAACAAACTAATTTCTAGTTTTCTATGGCATTTGTCTCGAAGTATTTCTACAATAAACTGTTGTTGAAATAAAGCAGAACAGTGTGCAAACTACACACGCACATCAAACTCCCAGCGAGAGTCTGCCACTGCAGCTCCTCCTGTAGCTCTGGTGGTCTTCACCCTGTGTGTGTGTGTGTGTGTGTGTGTGTGTGTGTGTCTGTGTCTGTGATTTTTTTCACACCAACGCCCAATCACACCCACATCTCACATGCTCCCAAAGGACAACCCCACATCAGAGGCCAGATGACCAAACAATGGAAAGATCAGCTCTGATTTAGTGGTCAGATCCAGCACTGGCCGCAGGGGTTGACAACGTTTATCTGCGCTTCTCTCAGAGCCACAGAAGACCCATTCAGCTTCAGCCGGTCAGATGAGACTCACAAACATATGGCAACACTCTGACAAGCACTTCTCTCTAATTACTATCAGAGAGAAGTGCAAATGATGTGACGTCTCTTTAGACACACAGCTCTGCTGTCAAATGTAAAATCATCATCATCTTTATCATCATCACTCACCGGCTTCTCTGCTTCCTCAGCTGCTGTTAAGTGCAGGACAGCAAACACACAACACCAAAACGCACACAATCTGTGAGCAAGAGGAGAAACACATATGAAGAAGAGTAACATTTCAACTTGATCATGTTGTGACATTAAAAGATACTGTGATGATGAGACACTATTTGAACACATGATGAGCACTGAAAATTATAGTGTCTGATGGGGTCAACGAGAGGCTGGTTAGATTAACCTCTGGACGATTAGGAAAATACTTCCAATACTTCCCAATGACTTTCCCAGAATTCCTCCTGACAGGCCGTTCCCCACCCTGCCCGGCTCCTAGTGGAAGTTCCTCTGGATATTATTTATCCTCAAAACATTCCCATATCAACCACATTTAAATGAAACACCTTTAACCCACATGCTAAGGTTCTGGTTGGTGGCTTTTCATAGTAAAAATACTTAACATTGCATCATATAGATATTTGTTGTCCTAATTTTATGAAAAAAAATTAGTTTTCAAAATAACAATGTTCCAGATGATAAATGCTACTTCTGTTTATAGAACACCTGAAATGGTTAAAGCACATTTTAAAGATAAATGTAATCTTGGATTATCTTGTTCTTTACTCTGGGTTAGCAATTAATCCAGAATGATCAGGTCAAAATTCACATTGTATATTCTAGTAACTTTACTTAAGGCCTGTTTATACCAAAGACGATAACTATAAAGTTGAAATTATCATTTTAATTCTCAAAATAGGATATTTTTGGGATCAGTTTTTCACCCCCCAGCAGATTAACAATAAAAAACACTGACAGCCAATCAGAATCCACCGGACTTGAGCATTTAAAGATCTTGAGAATTTAAAGTGGCAGATGACAAAATGACAACATGTGCTTATGATAATCTGAACATTATTGCGTGTTGGTGTAGACGCTGATAAAGTTATTATTATAGTCATCGTTCTTGGTGTGAATGGGCCTTTACCTTGGGGTAAGGACTCTTCTAAGCCACTTTTCACACTTAGCATCGCTTTTAACCCTGGTTTATTAAGCAAGGTGAAGCAGTGCTAACCCTGAATTGTGGTGCCAAGTGTGAAACAATGCCGTGCTCAAATGTTGCAGCGAGCTGTTTAGCAACAGACAACTGAACATGAAGTGTCTGAGTGGTTAACCCATTAAATACACATTAGTGGTTATGTTCGGCATCTAAAGGGTAAACACTGACAGCATTAAGCACGGAATTGAAGAGACAGTGCTATTTATTAGCAAATTAATGTGACGATAATGGGCAAGCTGTTAATGATGGCACATCAGTTTTCAATTATACTGTGTAAGTCTTTAAAATGTTAGTAAATAAAAGTAAAAAATAAAAATAAAAAGACATGATCACACAGAATTAGCTTTGTTTGGGCATATCTGACAAATATAAACAAATGTTCAGTTATGAATAAACAGAACTATATAATATCTCTATCTCTATATAGTTATCTCTAATAACTATATACATATCTCAGCTGTTTTATTCAGATTTCAAGAAACCAGAATATTGGTTCAATCTGATTATGGAAACCATGACGTTTAAATATTCAGAATATGTACTCAATGTTCACTTTATATTGACTAATATCAGAATATGCTTGTAATGGTTCCACAAAGTCTTGACGAACAGTTTCAAAAATGATTAATTACTAACTCAAAGCAACATTTGAACAGTTCGAAACATGGAACAAGATTATGTTTAAAATAAACCTGGATTAGAAATATCAAGCATATTGCATTATGTTATCGGGGCCAAATCGACCCCAAACAGAAACGAAGTTACTCTACAGCAGATAATCACGTTTCTGAAAGTGCATGACCACTTAAAGCAACATCTGTACACTCTTAAAAATAAAGGTGCTTCACGATGCCATAGAAGAACCTTTTTGCCCAAATGGTTCCATAAAGAACCTTCAACATCTGAAGAACCTTTCTGTTTCACAAAGGGTTCTTTGTGGTGAAAGAAGGTTCTTCAGATTATAAAAAGTAAGAAAGAGATGGTTCTTTAAAGAACCTTTGACAGAATGGTTCTTTGTGGAACCAAAAATGGTTCTTCTATAGCATCGCTTGAAGAACCTTTTGAAGCACCTTTATTTTTAAGAGTGTATGTGTTGTAGTAATTAGGTCAGAGGAAAATTGTTTACATTTTTGAAGTGAACATAATGGGTTAATTTCAAAATCCCAGGTCCACAGTACAGCGCAGGGGTCTAACACTTAAGGAGTCCATCTAATCTGCCTGATGAGTTTCCACATCATCTGTGGTTTACTATTAGCTTTTCAGAACAGTGTAAAATGATGCATGACATTTTGAGTGCAGCCGCAGACCCGTAATCACAGGCGTGGGTTAAAGCGGCGCGCCACGGAAACCATAAGGACAGCATCGGGGCAGAACTGCAGAGTCCCAGCGCGCTCAAGCCGCAGTAACGACCCCCCGCCTCCGGCCACGTTTCCCACCCGCCCGCTGCAGACTAGGCTACTGGAGAAACCCGCCACAAAGCCTACAAGAGCCCTGCTACTGGCGCTTCAAACGCACCAAATGATCCGACAGGAATGTCACGAATCAGAGTTCGAACCGCTTCATCACAGTGACATTGGAAACGTTTAAAAGCGAACTTAAATTGGACGTAAACCAACGCAATCACAACCTGCCGCGAAGTGCATGGACCTTTTCTTCCAGGCTTAATTTCTTATACAGAAATCGTGTTGAAACTCAGGGAAATGAGATGATTTAAGGGTTAAATTGATGGAAACAAATGTTGTTAAAAACATTTTATAGTAGCTAATTTAGACGATCAATATAAAGGGATATTAAATAAAATCCTCTAATCATGCAAAACTTACTGGATATAGCCTACGTCTGGGAAATTTCAAGATTTCAACTTTCATAAACATATCCTAGCCTACCATGAAGAAATGCTTTGTAATATTTTGCTTTTTGAGTCCGTTAGGATCTATTCCAAATTATGATTTAGCATTAGCATTCATTTAGGATTTTGGACCTAAATGTGAAACATGCATACATTTATTTCTTCATTAGTATTTATGAAGATGTATTCGTATATCCGCAGCCGCCCAGTCCAGTCGTCTGATCTGAGCAGGAACAGTCTACTGTAATTGTAAATCTCTTGGTTGTGATCGAGCCCGACTCGAACCCGTGTCCGACTTCTTCCCCCTGCACCCGCAGCCAGTGGACACTTCACGTGTCTCCATCCGATACAATGATGCGCAAAAGTCACAAACGTGCCCAAAAGTGTCACGTTACCTGCTCGCGGATCCGGTCTTCATTCTCTCCTCACACGGGCGTCTGTCTCCGTTCTGCGTCCAGACTGTGAAAGAGCGAAGGAAACAAACACAAGATCCGCGGAGCTGCTTGGCGAACTTTTCCTGGTTTCTTCAGACTCGTCTCTGTTCTGTCACACACACACACACACACACACACACACACACACACACACACACACACACTCCCCTCGAGTAAGAGAGGGAGGGGTGTAGGTTTTTTTCCCCTGTAGTTCACCCGATAACTTTTTTTGTCCTTGTGTGAAGCTGGTGTGACGCTGAACAGCTCGGGGGCCTGCAGGGGCCCCACAGACTCTGTCTCTCGCTCTCTACTTATCTCTCTCTCTGTCTGTCTCCATCTGTTTTTCTTCTCTTCCCCTCCCTCTCATAGCACTCCACTCCTCTCGCTGGTTTCTCCATGTCTTCTGTTTTCTCGGACGCACACCTGTACATCATGTACATCAAATTCTGCTCAGCAGTGAGCGCCACATGAGTTCAGAATCACACAGATAACAGCTCTATTAATAGTTCATAATATTTACTTTTGATATCACCACATCGCGAGACTAGGGTTAGTTTTCACTCTTTTTACCACAGTTTCTCTCATTACTGAAAATCCATTTCTGTACAAACATCTTAAGGCTGCATGGAACATTATTGGCTTTTCTGTCATTGCAGCCCAGGAAAACACATACTTGAACACACTCTGACCTTTTGAACAGTAATGGGGCATGTTGTCATACCGTATGATGGAATAATGGAACGTGCAGCAAAATATAAACAGTAACATAATTATGAAAAATACCAAATTTAAAAATGTCACACTAATTAAATATGAAATAATTGATAAACATACAATAATTAAATATTGTTTTAATTAACATTACATTAATATTTTTTATATATATATATTAACATTCATATGTTTGTATTGTTTCAGCTACTATTTAAATTTAGCTGAAAAGATGTTAGGGTTAGAAGTTTGTGACAAAATACCCCACAAATATTTAAGTATAAATTCACATTTATTTAGCATTTATTATAGGTGATGATAACTTCTCCCTGCCTCACCTGTGTTCACTTATTTATTTAATAATATATATATATACTTCTTATAAGCATCTTGGTTTGACAACTAGCCCAGGTCTGCTTATTTGATTTATTACAAGTTTCTTTGCCACCAACAGCCAAAGAGACAGTGGTGTGGAAACCATCCACATTACTTGTTTTAATATTTGGTAAATCCAGATTTTCATACTTTTGACCCCACTTTATAGATATGAAAAGTCTGAGACTGCACTGAAATTTTTAGGACTTGAAATGCGTGAAACAACACTCTCAATAAAGCTCAAGAGAGATCAGCATAATAACTCCTAATGATTGGGGATATTTTTATTCAGACCTCAAAATGAACAGATATATATCAACATAACTTCAATGAGAATAAATGACTTAATTAAAAAGAGTTGGCCAGTCTGATTGGGTCGCAGTTGCTCAGAAGTCTTTAAAAGGAGATAATAATCTTGAAAATGCACTGAAAATCATGGTGGCGTGAAAATGACAGCATGTGTTTACTGTTAAGGGAGGGGTGTAGAGATAATAAAGCACTGAGAACGAGCCCCGTCAAGCATGTCAAGATACACAACTCATGACTGATGAATCCCACATGAAAACTGTATATACATTTACAAATCACTGATTCAAGGGCCACTGTGTGGTTTTGTCTGTAAGCACGTGCGACGTGAACAAAGTTCTGTGAGAGGTGAAAGGAAACTCTATTAGAGACATTCAAAGCCTGTGTACATATCTAACAAACAAGATAGCATATCATAATCACACTGAGAGAAATGTTGGGTGACGGCTGCACTTCAGTGCTTAAACACTGGATAAATGATCATGCCTGTTTCTGTGGGTGTTTTCTGACCTATTTTGGATTAAATCATAACCTGCAGATATAATGGCAAATCTGAGTAAAGCAGAGGGGAAAGATGCTAGAGGAGCAAAATTAATACAGAGACGTTGAAAGCTGAACAAAATGCATGTTCAAACATTATGCCAAAGATCTTAAACGTCTCAAATAATCTAGTAAGATTTTCTGATTATTATCGATGTGGAAAACGGTTGTGCTGCTTCATATTTTTGTGGAAACCGATTTTATTTCAATGAATCGTTTGAAATAGAAATCTTTTGTAACACTACAAATGTCTTTGCTGTAACTTTTGATCAATTTAACGCATCCTTGATGAATAAAAGCATTAATTTCTTTCAAAAAGAAAAAAGTCGACAGAGATGTATTGACTTTAATAGCATAGGCTGTGATATTCCAACATGCATTATCAGTGTTCTTGCATGTACTTGTGTGTCAGTATCTGTAATTAATATTAGATTAGTTTGATCTCACCATAGCCCAGCGAGACCCTTACGTGACCCTAAAACAGCCTGACTGAGAGTTCTGCTGACATGAACCCATCCTCATATTACAGAAGACAAAACATCTGAAATATTTGCTTTTTAACCATGAAATCAGAATTAGAGTGTTGCATCTTAGTTTTGAACTCATATATTTTCTAGTGCCCTCTTAAAAGATGACTAAATCAACTTACAGCGGATAGCAAGTAGCAAATCAAGTTAAAGCTAAAGACTATCCTATACGAAAAAAGGACACTTTATGTATTTATTATGGCAATAATATATTATAAAAGTGCAAACTGGATGTAATGTTTTTGGAAATTTAATTGCATGTTGACTGAAGTTAAATAAAAATGTACCATAATTGAAATTTATATTAAATGCGATTAGTTGAATGTTAGAGTGCTTTTTGTACCATTTAAGACTCAAGTACATCTCTATATGTAATTTCATAATTCTATTCTTTGAAATATGGTTGTGTACTGACAAGCATTTATGATAAACTAAAATATACTTTAATGTAATTTCTATTCAAACTTGTATGTCATGTATTTACATATATTTTTAATCACACATTTGTAATGATGAATTTTATTTGCAATTTAATTAATTTTTTTAATGTTAATTTTGACTGTAATATCAAATAAGACAGTACAGTTAAACTTATAATCTTTACAAAGTACTTTACATGTGCATTAGTCTTTAAGTGCACTTAAATGGTCTTTTACTTCAGTAATGCAAGTACAGTTGTTTAAAAATAAACTTTTAAGTTTTAAGTACACTACAAGTGCACATTCATTACAATTAAGCACACTTATATTTAACAAGGTATTGGCTGTTAAAAAAAAAAAGGAGTGACAACAGCTGGGATGCGTCATATGTGAGTTACACGCCCAGGTTCAAGTTTATCACATCTAAACATGAACAATGATAACAGCTCACCCTAGTAAACATCAGTAAAAAGCAGAGGGAATAAAATGTGCTAAGTGTAGGGCGCTAAAGGACTCAAGGGAGGAAAGAAGATAAAGATAGAGATGAAAAGAAACATGCCTACTGAGAAGAAAAAACTTTGCAGTAAAACATCCACATTCAGCAAACAGAAAAAGTGAGCGAGAGAGGGAGAGGCTGAGACAGAAAGATTGGTTTGGGTCAGAGGGAGTCAATATTTGCCTCATTCCAGTGATATTATGGCCGTGGAGATCAAAGAACTGACTGTGTGCTCTTGCGTCTATGAACGAAAGAACGAAGGAAACACTAGATGCACAAAAAGACAAGATGCACAAGGGGCCCGTTAAGGGGACACCCACCAGTGGCCTTCAGGGTCACCGAGGCCAGGAGGGACGGATGTTAATCGGCTGACAAAGATGTCCAGTGATGTAATTTCAATTATCAGGAAAAAAGAGGGTCACCCTATGCACATGGGCACATAATAAACAAACAGACTGTGTCTGGTGACCCGTCTGACCACACGGTCGACAAGCAACCTAAAGCAGATCAAATCTACAGCAAAGACCTGATGCTGCGGTCGACCGGAGAGCGGAGTTGAGTTTAATTTTTGAGTTTCCATCTGATTCTCATGTGTCTGAGAGCTTCTGGCATGGACCCGAGTCTGTCTGATGGCAGTGTTTTGCTTGAAGGTGCCTGAATACTAAAGAAAGTTCGAACCGAGCAAAGAACAGATAATAATGAGCTTAGAAGATGTGGATAGAGATGTGAATTTAAATTCAACAAGAATAAAGCCAGCTGGATTCAGAAGTTTTTGAATTGAATGTGCCCTAGCAGTGTTTTATATTTCAATATATATATACTTGCATGTTTAAAATAATGTACTAAATTGCAACTTTTTTTTCAAATATGTAATTACAAAATATTTGAAAATCAAGTTTCAACAGAAATGACTGTTGCTCATAAATGCTTGTTAGTACATTCAGCAGTACCTATTTAACCAGATTTCAAAGACAATAGAAGTAATTCTGAAATTACATATAAAGATGTACTTAAGTCCTACTCAAGTGAGTCAAAAAAGCACTCTAGCTAACTGCATTTTATATTAATATAAACAATCACACGTTTTCATTTAATTGTAATTCACATGCAATTAAGTGTCTGAAAACATTATATTAAGTTCGCACTTAAGTATATTATTTCCATAACATACTCTTTTTAAATGCATGCTAAAGTGTACTTCTTTTTCGCAAAAGGGGTGCTTACGTCAGGCATTGAAATATTCTCAACTTTGACTTCATTTCTGGAAACCTTTGCAATTTCCCTTTATATTCTTGCGATGCACATGAATTAATGGATTCACAACAAACTGTAGTGTCATTATTGTCATATTTATAGACAGACTGAACAGTGAAGAGTGACTCTACAGCGTCTCCACGTCATACGCAAACATGACACTCATGACGGCGGGTCACGTTAGTTAATGACAGATGGCTTTACGCCGCCAGCCCAAATGCCTCATGCTGGTGTAATGTGTTCAACAGGACGCTCAGAGTCACTCATCCTGAAAAGGAAATGCTTAGCACATATCCATACAGCAAAATATTGCTGGGAAAGTTTGAAAACGGAAACTAACAGCAATTGAAACAGCATTAAAGACCTCATAAGAGCTTCAGTTCATAATTGTAACTCAGAAAGCATTCCATCACTCACGGCAGCTTAATGCATTTGAAATGTTGGTTATTTGTCATTTGGTAGATGCTTATACTAAGGGACGGTCCATTGCTGGATTCCTGGTAATGTTGTTTTGCTGGAACTGTGGCCTAGAAGTAGCGCATGATTCAACACTCTGAGTCATGGAGCACATGTGGACGATGCAAGCTCAAATCTTGCTTAAGACATTTCCCCATCATTTCCTGTCCCCTCTCCTCTAGAATATGAATAAAAGCTCCAAAAAATGGCATTGAAAACACTCAGGCTATGTTTGGAATGGAATACTGACATACTGCTTACTGCACACTGTCTTCTATAAAACAACAAACAAACAAACAAACAAATAAATAAAACAGTATTTGAAACATTACCAAAAAGGCAACCGCATTTTCATTTTGCAATTGTCTGAAAACATTATATTCAGTTTGCACTTAAGTATATTATTTCCATAACATACTCTTTTTAAATGCATGCTAAAGTGTACTTCTTTTTCACAAAAGGTGTGCTTACGTCAGGCATTGAAATATTCTCAACTTTTATTTTATTTCTGGAAACCTTTGCATTTCCCCTTGTGATGCACATGCCTTATTATAATGAATGGTGAGCCCTTGTTTAATTCAGTGAGAATGTGCTTTACTTTTGTTAGTTTGATCAAAAAATAAGTAAAGAAGCTACAGCTGTCAACTCCACCGTTGTGAAAAGAAAGTGCTTAATTGTATTGAATGTGCACTTGTAGTGTACTTTAAATATTAAAAGTATGTTTCAAAAACTGTACTTGCAGGTAATATAACACTGTGCACTTAAAGAGAGACACTTTCTAACCAGTTAAGTAAACTTGCAGTGCACATTGTAATGATGCCAAATGAAAATGTATATTTTAAGGTACATTTTTAATGTTTGAATAATATATTGTGCTTTAAAGAAGTACACTTATTTTGATGTGTTGACTAACATACTAAAGCACATGTAAAGTACTTTTAATTTTTTAGTACATTTAAAGTTAATTCATTTTAAATGCACTAAACTGCAACTTCATCATTACAAATGTGTAATTACAAATATATCTAAATACATGACATACAAGTTTCAACAGAAGTTTATTTTAGTTTATCGTAAATGCTTGTCAGTGCATTCAGCAGTAACACTTTAACCATATTTCAAAGACAACATAAGTCATTATGAAATTACATATAAAAATGTACTTAAGTCCTGCTTGTGTCAAAAAAACACTGTAAATTTCAACTAACTGCATTTAATATAAATGTAAACTACAATACACTTTAATTTAATTGCAATTAACATGAAATCAAGTTTCTGAAAACATATTTCATTAAAGTATGCTAAAGTGCACATCATTTTCATTCTGGCAATAACAGGTAAAGTTATGTAATATAATATGCAGTACAGTATGAGTAGCACTGTATGGTATTGACTATTCCAAACCTAGCCACATTGTTCCTTTGAGTAAAGCACTTAAAGTGCTCCAAAGGGACTGTCCTGTCTTTGTAATAAGTACAAAAAACATCTGCTGAAAGACGAATATCTGTCATTTTACAGCCACGGGCTGCATCACATATCAAACATTTTTGGCTTCAGAATGAGCCAACTGTTAATCCCGCTGTCCTAATCCTACAGCTGTTCCTCATCACCTCGCAGTGCTCTCTGCCGAATCCCGTGCGGCCCGAGTCGGCGCTCACATGAGGGGGACCGAGGCATCTGATCTGTGGAAGCTCTTCTAACAGCCTCAGAAACTGCAGTCACAATTGATGCGATAGCTGTGCCATCACGCTTTTAACTGAAGCCTTCAGCGTAACTGTATCTAATTGTAATCATAATACGACTGGTCAAGAGTGGCGTCTAAGCACTGCTCCTGTGAAGAACTTTCTCATGGGTAAGAAACTGAACAGGGTACTGCTGACATTAGTGTGTATGAGAACTCTACTATACATGGCAGTCAAGCGCTCTGCTCTGATTATAATTGGGAGATGATTCCATGACAGCACACATATTCCTCGAGCACACTGGGATGAAGTGATCCAGCACTAGAGACGTGATTTTGTCTGGCAGTGCTGTGGAATTAGAGCGTGTCACCATTATAAACACAGACCCTAAGGGAAGTTGCTCCTCAAACCAACAGCAGGAGTTCTGTGAGAACATTAAAACAGTAAGAAGCAACTTCTGAGGTGAATGTTCATGCCACTTCTCCGCTTTTCTAAATAACCTAGACATTATTTAAAGAAGGTCTTCAAGAGTCTTTAAAGATGAGCCTGAAGCAGTGAGCAAAAGATCATCAGAAAGTACTGGAACAGAACTCAGAAGTTTCTTGTGTGATTCTTTCTTGCATAAACATTTGTTCTTCAGCATACACAGATACAGATTTTTTTGTGTGCTTTTTCCTTTTTGCATCACTACTTAACAAATTAAACACTGAACATCTTTGTTATGAACTTTATATAAATAACTATCACTCTCATTACCTCACATTTGTTATAAAGATACAACCTCTGTAGTTCATGATCATAAACGCGCTATCAAGAGAGCACATACTTTAAATTTATTAATTGTCTAAAGGCCAGATTTACTAACAGCTTGCGCCAATGCAAACCCTCTTTTGGCATTAAACTATTGTCAGGATGTACTAAAGGCATGCAGTGAAAAATTAGCATTGAAAAGGCGTGGACAGTTATTTCTGTGGTTGACCTTATTGCATATGCATTTAAGGATTCCCTTCCAGAAGCAACATTTATGGTAGGAGAGTATTTAAATGCATGGTGATTTAATAAGGTCTGTGCTAATCAATTTACTGGCATGTGCACCATTATTTAATGCCCCCAAAAAGCATGTCTTAACCCATTTTGTGCTTGGCATGTCTGTGAAAGTTGCTAATTTGGGTTACTTTTGGTAGATAAGTCATTATGGAAATGAGCTGCATCTGTGTTCTTTAATTTGCGCATTGTCAGATGATCAACTTTACACTCCCATTGGTGCTTTTATGGACTGTCTGTTTAGTAAATCTGGCCCTTACACTGTTAAAACTTCAGTGTGTGCGTCGTCCTGCAACGTTTGTTCAGCAGGTGGGCTGTTACTTTACTGAGCGATCAGATGCATGATTTTCACCAGCTGAACGATAAAGTACTGTAGATGAAAAAAATGCATCAATCCAAAAACGCCATCTGTTTGGAGAGAACCAAGTCATTAAACGGTCTCATCTTTTCAAGAAATTAAACCTCAGTGTTTTCCCAGTGTCTGACGGTCTGTGTTTGTACCTGTTCATGCAGAGTTAATATTTGTCTGGAAGTCACTCTGTGATGAAACATAAACGATGCGGTGCAAGCTTCAACTGTGTAGAAATGAAAAGGGTTTGGATTGAGGTCATCTGATGTGAGCGAAGTTGCATGAATGGTTTACAGTGGATGGTCGCCAGGAGCTGAACTGAGCCGCTCTGTTAGGGACTGTTATGCATTACAGCCCACTGCGGGGTCAGCATCAGTGTCCGGGCAAGAGCTGTAATCGTCCTGCAAATATATCCTGAAAATGACAGGGGCTGCGCTTGGCTCTGAGGAGAATAAGACGCTCTGAATGGGCTTCTGATGGATCGCTGGAAAGTTCTGGGTAAGTGACGATGTTGAGTAGACTGGCACGCACAAGCCAAGCAATTAAGCTGATTCTTGCCTGGTCTCTTTATTACAGTTTCTCTCTCCTTCCTCTACATAAACATGAATGAGTTTTATCGAGACCAAGGCTGAGAGAATAGTCCACCAAGTTTAGGGATGCTACCCAAACATGAGTGTATTCATGAGAAATATACCACATGTTTTCACCCCTGTGTTAAGCCAGTCTAAAAAGGCTTCAAAGTGGTTTCACATGGCATAAATTCTGGTCCATATCCTATTCTATGGGTGTCCAATCTTGGCTCAATGTCCTGCAGAGTTTAGCTCCAACTTACCCCAACACACCTGCCTAGACGTTTCTACAAGACCTTAATTAGCTATTTCAGGTGTTCTTAATTAGGATTGGAGCTGAACTCTGCAGGATAGTGGCACTTCAGGAGCAGGATTGTATGCCCCTGGACTACTGCATCAAGGAATGCCCCAATTAGACTAGAACTTGTCGTCTGACATAAACTGAGCAATCACTGACAATCTGATGCATACTGTACACAAAACTACCAAAGTGCTAGAAGCGCTGTCATCTTCTGGGAGTCAGAAGTGCACCGGTGTTCTGACGATTTGTGCTACCCTGTCAGATTTTGCTACCTCCCATTAAAACAGATGGTAGCATAATTCGATAGTGAAAAGTGCTACCTATCAGATTTTGCTTCCAGCATGATATTAATAAGGTGTGAGGCTTTATTAACATGTACACCTACCCCAACCCTAAACCTACCCTTACAGTAGGATAAATACAGTGTTGGTAGCATAATCTGATAGGTAGCATTATTTGTCAGAACACCGGTCTGGTTGGAAAAAAAAGTCATGCAAGAGCAGGATTGACCACTACAGCACTAGACATCCAGAAGCACATCAGTAAATTCTGCTGTATGTCTAATGCTTAATACTTTTGGCCAGACATAAATTCGGATTTCTACAATTCTGAGGTCTACACACATTTAGACTTTTCTTTATGGCTACAGAAAGACACTTGTCTTCTAGGCTGGCATTTTCATATGGTATCAACCATCAAAAATCAATCAAAAATGGCACCTTTAGGGGGTACAACAGCTTGTTGCGGAGGTAGAACCCTTAAATTGACAACTTTGTACATTATCTACCTTTAAAAGGTGCATATTAATACCTTCCTACTTAAGGTACTGATACACACCTTTGAGGGTACTGCCCTCGTTGTACCCCGAGCTGTTCTACCCATAAAGGTACAATTTTTGCATGTTTTCTGACACTGAAGAGACCATTTTGATGATTTTCAGTCATCAAATATTATAAAGCTGTCTTAGTAAACACTATAATTTCTTTTATAGCTCAATATTGTTTTGCACTTTTTTTTCTGAGTGTTCCTGAGCGGAACTTGGGTCAAAATAAGCTACACCGTGGACCACACTGGCTACATGGGGGATAAAACAGATCAGATAATCAAAGATGCTCAAACATATTTCCTCCTGGTTCTAAGTGCAGAAGAGCTGACTGTAGCATCCAGGATAAGATTGTTTCCAGAGCAAATGATAAACACCCGTGAATCCACAACAATCAGACTGGAACTGGCACTTTCAGTTAGCTCTTGCAAGTTTTGTGTACAGAATGCATAACATGCATATGAAAACAGTTCATCTGTGTCTGGGACCACCCAAGTGAAGAGTGGCAGCAAGACATAAACCTAACCTTGAGACCTTAAGCAGGGGTGTCGGATCCTACTCCCGGAGGTTCGGTGTCCAGCAGAGTTTAGCACCAATCACAATTAAACACACCTGAAGAAGCTAATCGAGGTCTCCAGGAGTACTAGAGACTTCCGGGCAGGTGTGTTGGGGTAATTTGAAGCTAAACTCTGCCGGACATTGAGCCTCCAGGAGCAGGCTTGGACACCCCTGCTTAAGACCCTTACCCTAAGCCCTAAAATTTTACTGGTTGATTGGAATGTTGTTCAAGTACCAACAAGGATGCTGATCCAAGAACACATCCTACATATCTTGACCTCCAGGGTGGTGTAGTCTAGAGGTTAAAGCTCTGGGCTGCTAACCAAAAGGATGTAGGTCCAAACCAAGGTGTGATCCATGAATAATGATCACTGTAGCCTTGAACAAGGCACTTATCATAAGGTTACTTCAGGAGGATGGGAATACTGAACTAGTGTACTAGTGTACTGTAGGTTACGTTGAATCATGAATGACAAATTAGGAAATTACCTCCTGTTTTCGTTCCAGTGGCCGTGAACCGTATGGGTTTATTTTATCAGGGAGAGGGAGTGCAGCAGGAGCTCACAGTGGGTTATTTTAAGTGTCCCTTAATCATTCCTGCTTGACATGTTCTCACTGATAGCCAGACCTTCTCAGAACAACGCAGGAAGGCCTACCGTTTTCCCCGTTCATGTCAGTGTCACCACTCTTTCACAGGAGGGTTTTACGCATCTATATGCAGCACTGATACCATAAGCAAACCCGTGCTCATACTTATATACTATCAAACGCACCGCCTCATGCACGCAGAGCTGTAAACACTCCTAAAATAACCCGATGAACTCCTGCGATGCTGCTCACTGAATGCAGAATGTCTTTGTGCAGGGGAGTGTTTGTGTGTGGGATGAAAGAGGAAGATATGCCATATCTAGCATGACGTAGTTTTATAAGATTACTTCAAGTTTCTTTTTTTGGCTCTGACTCCAAATTATTTTGAAGAAATGAAACCACTGTATGCAAGAAAAGGGACTTTGCTTTCCAAGACTGCAAGTTAAGCATATCTATTGCTCATACTCACTGTTAAAATTAGTGATGTGACTAAACCCTTAACATTAAGTATTAAACTTCGGTGTGTAACCGATCGCAAACTTTTTGGTAGCATATGTCTTCTCTCAGGTCCAGTGGAAGTTTAAATGCTGCAGTAAGAGTTCCCATGAGCACAGAACCAGGCCATGATCCTGCCTCACCCTCTTCACATCTCAACGTCTTTTTCTGGCTTGGTTTCAGTCTGCAGAGAGAGTCCCAAAGTCCCATAACCCCCTGCACACACTCCAGCATGTCACCCTCTTTCATACGTGCATCAGATAAAACGTCTGGAAAGTCTTTGTTTTTGGTGCCCTTTGTTGATCCGGTATACGTTTGTTGGGGTGTGAGCGTGTGCTTCGGCCATGACCTCCTCCGCCCATGTGAGTCACGTCCTCTCCATTCTGACGCCTTTCTTCTAATAAGGCAAAAAAAACAGTCTCGGCCGTCCCTGACCTTTGCTGCTTTATCCAGTTTCATCAACCCCCCTCCTATGAATTACTCCTATTTTAGTCAAGCACTCACTCTGCTCTCTATTGAAGCACATTGGTTATTTTCATACACTGATGAAGCAGGTGCTATTTATGCATGAACACAAATGGATAACAGTTTGGAGACCTTGTAATGGTTACAAGGTGAATTAACATGAATTAATAATAATACACGCTATTAATGAAGCTTTGATTGAGGGTGAGGCCTTGTCGTTATAACCTTGGCAACCTTGAAACCAGAGGTCTATTTCCCAAAAGCATCGTTAGCTAACAGTTGGTTGCAAGTTCTGTTGAACTCTATTGATGGCGATGGAACTTGCTCCGAAGTTGCTTCTGGATTTTGTTCCCCAGAATAGCCTAGTATTGTCTTAGCAACCGACCTAGTATCATGGCAGTGAGTTTTGCACAGGCTCACATTTTCTTCCAAAACCATTCAAATGTAATTGTAACAATAGCATGCTTAATGTTTAATAGCACAAACAACTAGATTTTTTTTTTAAACTTTGATTTGAGTTTTTCAATGATATCATATCAAGTATTATCCCCTTGCAAAAGACTTCTTAAAATACAAATGCAGCTACATCATTTAAGATTTATTTGTACTTTGTGAGAAAAAGACTGATATTAAAAATAAAACAAACTACGTATTTTTTTATTTTAAAAATTGTCATTTATTATACTAAAGCAAAAAGAAATAATTCATAATTCAGTCATTTTCACAAATATTGATTAAATGCATTTCAAATAACTTTTTTCTAATGACATTTTCCATCAACCGTAGTTTGAAAACCCGATTTAAACCATATGCATTTATGAATTACTGATCAGCTAAGCATTAATTACTTTTAAAGTTATTAGTGTTAATGAAAGTTTAAAGTTGTTTGTGTTTCCTAATTAATAAAAATAACCTACGCAAACTAGATCTTAATACATACATTACCAAAGAAACAGAGCCTGAATATTAAAAGTAAATTATTTTATCACAAAAAAAAAAAAAACTCTTGCAGCTAACAATGCTTAACCATTTATTATTTATTTGTGTATTTAAATTAATTAAACTTTGATTTATACCATGGTTTTCCCACATTTTTTTTAATGTCAAGGACCTCAAATATTTATTATTATTATTAATTATTATTAAACATAATTGGCATTTATGTTATAATTATACTAAAGCTAAAATAAATAAAAAAAATTATTAATATTTCGAATTGACTTTCACACCAAGTACTAGCCCAAAGCATTTTTTTTTTAAATTTTTCTATGAAATTTCCCACAAACCCCCATTTGATAATCCCTGATTTTTGCACTTTCATATGCATTGAATAAAAGTTATTAGTGTTCCCTAATTAATATAAATTATACACACAACACAGACCTTGATTAATGCGTACGCTGACAGAGAAACAGAGAGACTGAATATTAAAAGTAATTTCTTGTTTTATTAATGCAGCGGCAGCACTCGAGGTTCAGAGGTCCACTGCTGAAATGAATGTGTTTGTGTTTCTGTAGAACTCAACAGGGATCTGATGAAGCTGATAACAGCACTTATGAAGTCTGAGCAGGGCTCTGGTTCTGCCGTGGTTTGTGTCAGTGTGTTCAGAGTTGTATCTCTTCCTCACGCGAGCGTTTAAAGCTCCTCCTGATTGCTGCGTGTCTGTCTGAGTTCAGTCAGTGAGCGCATCACTTCCTGCAGTGATTTCTGGCCGAGCTGCTTCCCAGCTCTCGTCCGCACGCTCACAGTCCCGCTCGCACACTCCTTCTCTCCCACCACTGCATGACAAACACGGGGAGAGGTTCGTTTATCTGAGCTATTCCTAACAGGCCCCAGAACACTCATTCTTTACATGTGGACCAGCAGGGAACAATTAAACCATTAAACACTTAAAGGTCAAGTGTGCTACTTCTTGCACCTCATACAACTGCACAAATAAACTGGGACACAAGAAAGAATTTCTGTATGATAACACATCAGAATGAATCCTTACCGAATATATAATTGTACTGTGCGAGCTGCGCCGAGCGGATTTTCTTATTTAAGGTGCTTCCACGATCATCATCAATATCAGCCATGAATCCAGCTTCCCTCAGTCTGCAGACCACCTTAAACCACAGCAGAATACATCAAACACCCATAAGCTGTTTATAATGATATACATTAAGTTTGTTCAGAGTGTTGTGTTTCCTCTGACCTCTTGTCCGTACGTCTCACTGCCGCCCCCTACAGGCACGACCATCACCTGCACTGGCGACAACCAGAAAGGCCTGAGAAAGACTAAACATTAGTACTTCACCAATTCCAGAAACCACTGAACTCACAAACACACACACCATTTCCCTCTGAAGTTTTCGGCCAGGATAGCGATCATCCTCTCCAGGGACCCCAGCACGGCCCGGTGGATCATGATCGGCCTGTACATCTGTCCATCAGCCCTGAAACACACACACACACACACACACACAATCACATGACACTGACATACAGCTGAAAATAAAATCTTAATCACCCCGTTCTCCCATATTATAGGCATCATAACCATTAAAGGGGTCATATGATGCGATTTCAATTGTTCCTTTCTCTTTGGAGTGTTACAAGCTCTTGGTGCATAAAGAAGATCTGTAAAGTTGCAAAGACTAAAGTCTCAAATCCAAAGCACCAAATACACAAAATAATGTTCTTTTTAGCAGCATCATATGCATAAACTTATTTTTAGTTAGTTACCGAAGCAACATTTCTAATTTTCATATAGTTTAACTTGTACTAAAATAACTAAAACTCAAATAAAAATTAATAAAATCTATACAGACATATTAAAAACAGTAACTAATAAAAATAGCAACAACTTTAAAATTAAAATAAAAACGAAAAACTAATACAAAATATCAATAAAACTATAGTAGCATCTCAATGATACTGAAATAACGGTGAAATTTAAAGGTTTTGTTATGGAATGAGAGGAACTGAAACACATGTGTTGTTTATAATATCTGCAAATGTTTTCTTTTTTTAATTGCCATTTTACATTATTTCTGAATGTAATAATAATAATGGGACTTATACACCAATGCCACTTATGTGTGTTTTTTTCGCTAAACAATGGAATTTTTCAGGTGCAACTTATTTTTCAGAAAATATAGTAAAAGTTATATAGTTAAAAAAACCACATTACTGTAACTTTTCAGTAAATTATATTAGCTTTGAGAACAATAGGAATTACTAGATCCTTCCGAGTAAAATGCAAGGATGCACATGAGGGGAATGTGCTTAATTGTTATGAAAATAATGACAAACATCTTAATGGTCTTAGTAGTTAATGGATATAATTTCAATTTCTTTCATATTTTCTCCAGACCGAGGGTATATTGCATCCTAATCATGTGAGTTTCTCACAGGCAGGAGGTCAGGAGAGATCTTACCCAGTATACTGCAGGTTGAATCTGATGGGCAGCTGGAAGTCCAGCTGGATCGTGGCACACTGGTGCTGTCGGCCGAGAGCGTCTCGGATCTGGATGTCGATCTGAACAGATTGTTAAAGAACAACGTGAAACACCAGAGGAACAGCAAACGTCCCTTTAGCCACCTAACAAATCAGGAGCCACTGATACTAGCTTTGTCATTAAAAAATGACCAGTGAACATGGTGTATGATGTTACAAAAGATTTCTATTTCAAATAAACACTGTTGTTTTGATCTTTCTGTTCATGTGTGAATCCTGAAAAATAAAATGCATCACAGTTTCCACACAAATATTGTGCAGCACAACTGTTTTCATCATTGATAATAATCAGAAATGTTTCTTGAGCAGCAAATCAGCATATTATTATGATTTCTGAAGATCATGTGACACTGAAGACTGCAGTAATGATGCTGAAAATTCAGCGCTGCATCAGAGGAATAAATTACAGTTTAACAGATATTCACTTAGAAAACAGCTGTTTTAAATTATAAAAATATTTCACAATTTTACTGTATTTTTGATCATTTGAAATGCAGCCTTGGTGAGCAGAAGAGACTCAAAAAAGAAAAAGTGACCTCAAATTTGAGTGTATATGGGTAAATGATGCATAACGAATGGACTTATCAACAGCAAGATTAAAAACTATATGAATGTATAAGGGAAAGTGAATATCGTAAGTGTATGTTTTTCACCATTTTTCTTCACAACGGTCACGTGGATTGCCAAAGTTTATTTGTCATGCAGTGTCTGACCAGAAAACATCCATCTTTCTGCCCGCCTCACCTTTGGTCCATAAAACGCCCCATCTCCGGGATTCAGCTCCCAGTGCTCCTCAAACTGCTCGAGACTGCTCTCCAACTGCTGCTCCGGGACAAACACGAGAGAGAGAGGCGTTACAGAGGAAAACCTGGAATGTGTCCGTGTACGGCTTTGGCCCTGGAAACGCTACTAAAAGAATCTGCTGTAAACATCTAATTCAGTAATCTCAAAACATGCAGAGCTGAAAGCAGCATTAGGTTGAGGGAGAGAGCGCTAGGAGAGATATTACTGTTTCCCTGTTTAACCTGAAGAAACCAGACAACCCGGCCTGGAAACCACATCCATTCTTATAAAGCAAAGGCATGCTGTACATTAAAGGGATAGTTCACCCAAAAATTGTTCAAAAATATATATATTTTTTCATACTAAGGAAGTCAATGGCTACCATCAGCTGTTTGGTCACCAACATTCTTCAAAATATCTTCTTCAGGTTTCTACTTTTGGGTGAACTATCGCTAGGTGAAGAGCTCCTCTAGCGTGTTTTATATACTGCATGCTCGGCTGTGATTGGCTGTTTGTTTCCCTCCTCTGAGTCTCATGACCCGCTCGCTTTATTCCACACTGTGACCCTGATCAACATTAATGAATCTCTGACACGTCACCCGTCTGTTCGGACCTGCCCTACACTTATGCCGCGTCTTTGCTTTATTGTCTTGCTGCATACTCTATGCTGGTACTTGTACAGACAAGATCTTACATCTCCAGACCACTGCAGGAACACAAACAGCCTCCGACACGCTTCGACACGTGTTGTTGTTCACTAAAAATACAACTTAATTGCTTTCAAAAATGTAAATACAATTTTAATAAAGAAAAAAAAAATAATAATTTGGCTTGGTAACTAACTGAAATAAATATGTTTAAGTTAAAATATTAAAAAAATTATACAAAAAAATA
>NW_015540898.1:1701329-1703835 GCF_001515605.1 Sinocyclocheilus anshuiensis
TATATTAGATGAAAAACTAAATTCAAAAATATTGTCTTGGCAACTAAATGAAATAAACATGTTAAAGTTACTAAAACTAAATCTGAAATAAAAATAAATGAAAGCTAAATAGAAATACTAAAAACAAAACAAAAAACTTATGACAAAAGCACATAATAGAATTAGTTAGTAAAATTAATAAAACGAATTAATACAATTTAAATGAATAGTGAAAATATAAAAATAATAGTTTGTAAACAACCCTAAATTAACACTGTCACGCGTTTCGGTGGGCGGCATTCACAGGTGCGGTTGACGGGTGTGGTTGACGGGTGTGGTTGACGGGTGTGATTGACGGGTGTGATTGACGGGTGTGGTTGACGGGTGTGATTGACGGGTGTCATTGATGGGTGTGGTTGACGGGTGTGATTGACAGGTGCACCTGCTCTGCAGCGTCCCAGAGGGCCGGCTCTCCCAGACAGGGCACGGGCCGCGTGGAGAGCAGACAGTGGAACGAGAAACCGAAGACACGATACACGCTCCTCACGAAGTCCAAACACGCCGTGATCTCCTCCTCCAGCTGAAGAGACAGAAAAGAGAAGCAGCAGCGGATAAACAACTGAAGGGTGTGTATGAGACACAGTATAAACACTGACATCAGAACAGAGCGAGACACATTCCTTCACACTGAAGACCAAAGCCAGAGCTGCACAAACACACGGACACAGAAACACGGTTTGATATGACGAATACAGAGCTCGTGTGAGGCTCCTCAAGGGAGGGACAATGAACATGCTTTACTTTTGGAAATACAAATGGAAACCAAGAGTAAACAGGGTCAGAAACTAAGTTTCTGTTAATGGCATTAGACGACACACGACTGTCACTGAGCTTTTATTCAGTAGTTTAAGGGTCACAGTAGACCTATTTTGATTTGAAGCATTCATTATGTTGAAATTCCTGAAAACAGCACAACACTCACACAGCAGTTTGCAGCAATTGAGTTTAGCTAACTAGATCAACTCCAACCATGAGGAGGCCAATTATTAATAAACATCCGACGCTTACAGTGAACTCAAACAAGAAACAAGGAACTAATTCAGACTCATTCAGATCCAATTAAAATATTCCTACACTTCATATTACTACTATTAATGGTAACGTTTTTCTCACAAATATTAATTATGTAATACGACACCAGTTGACACATGCTTCTGCTTGATCTGAAACTGTTTGTTCTTTGCTCTGTGGTCGAGCAAAACAAATCACTTAAATGCAATAACCATCTCCTAAACAGTTGGGCACAGACTTGGAAACTGGAGAGACAGGTCCTTTGTAAGAGTTCCTGCACCCCTGACTCTATTCAATAGAGTGACTCAATAAATACAAGGCTGTGAAGCTGTACCTGTTCAGGTGTGCAGAAGATGTGCGCGTCGTCCTGGCAGAAGCGCCGGACTCTGGTTAGACCCCCCAGAGCCCCCGAGTGTTCGTTACGGTGCAGCGCGCCAAAATCTGCCCAGCGGATGGGTAGCTCTCGCCAGGAACGCACCCGCTGCTCGAACATCAGACTGCACAGAGGACACAGGACGAGGATTCATTCACACTGGATGAAGAAATAGTGTCACATCTGTCTTATGATCGGAGAAAATTCATGTAAATTAAATGACACACTTTCTAATACACACTGTCCTGGGCCCGTATTTACAAAACATTTTATCTTACCACTAAGAGTTCTCCTAAATAGCAGTAAAAGAGTTTTCTCTTAAAACCTCTTCACAAAGCTGCTGAGACAAACTTTTACTAAGGAATAGACAGAAGTCTTAAGCTAAGAGTAAGGGGGCGGGGTTGACCTCGTTGCTATGGATGATGTCAGCATACTTACTAACTATGCCCACAGTGATTGGCTGAGAGTCTCTGTCAGAGATTTATTCATAGAAATATTGTAGAGCGCAATATTATGTTGCCACATTCAAATAAAGATTTTAAAATGCAGGCTAAGTGTCACTAATTAAACAAGTAGGCTACATATTCAGCTAATTGTCAGCCTCTTATATGTATGCTTCACGTAAACAATTAGTCAATATGCATTAGGGCTGCCCTCGACTACAGATTTTTCTGGTCGACTAGTAGTCGTTCATTTTAAGCATTAGTCGACTATTAGTCGCACTTTTATTAATAAACCATATAAATCATAATGATCGAGCCTCTAATTGCCTACATAGCCTAATAAGCGTTCAAGCGCATGCAAAAAAAAAGCTTGCCACAGTGCACAGGCAAATATAATAATTATGAATGTGTTAGGGAAATACAGCAAGTACACTGCATTAACGTTTTAATAATTTATTGAGTCGATCCTCCCTATACGCAAAATACGCAACACCGAAACACCAGGGGGCCCTGTTGCTCTCAAAGATGATTTAATTTTAGTTTTGTTTTTGAATTTGGCCAGCACTTATGAAAACATGAATGATCATTTATTTTAATGCGGTGCGCTGTCGCCCTTTCTACGTAAAAATCAGTCAAACCA
>NW_015540898.1:1704020-1708876 GCF_001515605.1 Sinocyclocheilus anshuiensis
TATATATATATATATATACTCAAAAGCCTGGCGAGTAAACAAAAAAATGTACTAGCCAATGGCGATTCAATTGCCAAGGTGTTTGTAGAGGGCTGTCATGTGGATTTTTTTTTCTGCGACTAAGCGACTAATAAAATTTTGGTAATATGCATATAAACAGCCTTTTAATTAGCAGAGTAGAATAATCATGGCTGATAGTAAGACATACAAACATAAAAGAAAACCAAACTGGACGTGAGACTATATATCAGCTATATATTAAGGATATAATCAAAAATTGGAGTTGGGATAACCTCCAAACCAAAGCCGATACCTTTTTAAAAGCTCACTATCGCCAAATGTTTCTAAAATGTTTATATTCAGAGGCAGATTGCTGGCAAAAGCCATTTTAGGATAGTTCAGATTTGGTCTTAGTGACTTAGGAGTCCTCATCACTACTCCTAACGTTTCACAGATTTAGGAGCTAGTTTTAGCGCTAAAACGCTTTGTGAAATACTCTTAGAACAAAAATGTAGTAGTCCCACATTTAGGACTGACACGCTTATTTTTATTATACCGTTATTTTTAAGATTTTCTCCTAAATCGGCGAGTTATGAGCTACTTTTAGCCCTAAAATGTTTTGTGAATACGGGCCCTGATGTCTGGGGTTGCTAAGACTTTTTAATGTTTTTGAAAATTATTTTCTGCTCACTGAGGCTGCATTTATTTGATCAAAAACATAGTAAAAATAGTGAAATATTATTAAAATTTAAAACAGCTCTTTTGTGTGTGAATATCTGTTAAACTGTAATTTATTTCTGTGATCAAAGCTGTATTTTCAGCATCATTCCTCCAGTCTTCAGTGTCACGTGATCTTCAGAAATCATTCTAATATGCTGATTTGCTGCTCGAGAAACATTTCTGATTATCATCAATGTTGAAAACAGTTGTGCTGCACAATATTTTTGTGGAAACCGTGATGCATTTTATTTTTCAGGATTCACAGATGAATAGAAAGTTCAAAAGAGCAGCATTTATTTGAAATAGAAATAGTTTGTAACATAATAAATGTCTTTACTGACACTCTTGATCAATTTAAGAAGTAAAATTATACATTTCTTAAACCTTTGAATGGTAGTGTATGAATAAATTGGATAAAAGCCTATTCATACCATATTCAAAAACATGCACAACATTTTTTAAATGAAACCGATAACCTCTATGAGTTTGAAACATTATTGTACAGCAATAACATGAGTTTGGAGATTAGGTCAAATTCCTGAATCATTTGGATGTTTCTCAGAGAATGATAATTCGTCACTGGTATGTATATCTGTACAGAAGCTGTGCTGTCAGCGTTGAGTTGTACTGACCAGTGCGCGGGACAGTTCATGGGTTTGAGAGCGAAGGTGTGCGGCTCACAGGTCACCGTGAACATGTTCTCACTGTAATGCTCCCAGTGACCCGATCGCTCCCACAGAGACGTGCTGTACAGCGTCGGGGTCACGACCTCGCTGAAGCCCCGCCTCCTGTACTCACTCTGACAGGAAGAGCAAGTGCTTACATTAGAATTACATGTGCCATTATGAGTGCACTACATAATTGTTTGGAGTAAGAATATATGTAATAATATGATTTCAAATTTTTGTAGTAATATGCATGCAGAAACACTGTTTTAACACTGTGAAACCTGGCATATGAAGTAATAGCCAGGGAAAAAAAAAATAAATAAATACATATATATATATATATATAAATAATAATACTTTTTTTTTTTAATGGATCCATTTATTGAAGCTTTAGACAAAATAATTTTTAAAAATCTGAAAAAAAAAGTAATTGTTGAGTTTCATATTTGCTCCATCAGGCTTTTATGGCTCATGTAGTCTGATACAGTGAGAATATGGAGGAAAAAATCAGCTCAATTTAATTCAGAGGCCCAAACTGAGCAGAAATATGCCATTTTGTGCAGATGCTGATATTCATATGGACAAAAAGTCTGATGAAATGAAAAGTCTGATATCTTGTAAAATCAGTGAGATCTTCATAACAGCAGATCCTTACATAAAATGACATAAATATCAGTCGTCACTCTATATCTCCAATAATGTGTCTTAGTAAGATTCAATCATGAGACTTAAATGATCCAAACATATAATGCAATGCAATCCAGTGATGATTGAGAGATGAAGAAATAAATGCTCCTCAGAAGATCCTGATGATCAGATTTGAGACTCATATTTTAACATGATTTTCTAGAAAGTTATGAATCAGATGACAGAAGGCATGGAGTAGATTGTGCGTGACAGCAAAGTTTTGATCATGTCGATCATTTAGAAACCTTAGAAATGTGCGTATGAAATATTATACAGTAGTAGGGTTGCACGATTAATCGCATGCGATATTTAACGCGCATCTTATCAGTAAAGCCGGTTCTGTAATCAGTGGTAAATCTCCATCACCTGCGCGTTAAATATCGCATGCGATTAATCGTGCAGCCCTATACAGTAGGCTTACGGGGTTAAGATTATGAAAAACATAATTTAAGGCAAGCATGTCCAAATGTTTAAGCGGTGCAGTATGCCTTTGGCCACTAATGACCTACACCCTTCAGAGTGCTCACTTCAACCGCCCTAAAGACGGAGTAAATGCATATTTAAATGCAAAAAGCAATGCAGCATGATAAGTGGGAAAGGGATGTCGCGAAACCGTGCGGACGTGGAACGAGTTCGTACCTTTATAAAGTCAGTGAGCGTGTTGTATATATGAGCTCCTTTAGGCATGAAGAAACAGCTGCCAGGACTGACATCATGAAAGAAGAAGAGCTCCTGCGCCTGAGACAAGAACAACATCAGAGCCAGCTGGAAATATCAAAACAGTGCTCGGGTTTATGTTGCTCTGGCTCTTATGACACTCATCTCGGGCTCATACTGACACACAGCGGCATGAACGTAACGTGCAAATGCCATTGTACAAAAGCAAGATGAAAATGCTCATTTATGAATCGAGACTATTTGGACTTCATATGTTCATGCTGTCGCGAGCCTCACACAGTAAAGCGGTCATTAAAGCAATAAGCCCCAAGAAGCCGTGGTTTACAGTGAATTTATAACAGCTAAGGAGCGTTATTTACTCTACAAACATACACCTTTGTTTACGTTTGTGTGTTACTCGGCAACCACTTTGTTGCAACTACAACTGTTTCTGAGGAACTACATTGTTTGGTGGAAGAATACAAAGGTGTATGTTACTTTGTAGAGTAATTTACAACAGCTTGGAACGCGGCTCAGCCAATCAGAATCAAGCACCGGAACTCTCCGGTTTATAATCAGAGGTTACTACTGCAGGAGGATCTGCTGGCATTCACCTTCCCGATTCTCCTGTGGTCTCTCGTTCTGGCCTCCTCCTGGTCTTTCTCCCATTCCTCTCGCTCTCTCTCTCCTGGAAACGCGATGCCGATCATCCTGAGGATACCTGACGGCTCTGTTGAACCGGACAGAGTTACAGGAGACACCTGAGAGAGCGACAGACAGCAGAAAATGTCAGTGACATTCAAGCAGGCATGAGGAGGCTAAGAGCATCATTTTTGAATTTGATGTGGACACAATCTGAGCTTTGGCAGATGATAAGACTATTGCATGTTTTTGTTTTTTTTATTCAGGAAGGATGCATTCAATTGATCAAATGTGACAGGAAAGACATTTATAATCTTAGAAAAGACTTCTAATCTATCTATCTAAAATTATTTCAACATTTCTAATTTCTGTGCTTACGTTAACTTATACAAAAAATATCAAAGTAAAAATACAAAATAATAAAGGAGATAAGCATTACTTCAACTTGAAAACTTAAAATAGAAAAAAATATTTTTTAATAAACGTTGTTCTTTTTAACTTTATTCATCGAATAATCCTGAAAAAAGTATCACAGGTCCAAAAAAAATTATATATGAAGCAGCACAACAGTTCCCAACTGATATTGAATCAGCATATTAGAATGATTTCTGAAGATCATGTGACACTGAAGACTGGAGTAATGATGCTGAAAATTCAGCTGCGCATCACAGAAATAAATTATATTTTAAATTATATTAAAATAGAAAACCAGTATTTTAAATGATATTATTTTTTAATATTACAGTTTTTTCTGTATTTTTGGTCAAACAAATGCAGCCATGATGAACAGAAGAGACTTCTTTAAAACACATTAAAAATCCTACTGATCCCAAACTTTTGAACAGCAGTGTGTGTGTGTGTGTATATATATGTATATAGTATATATATATATGTCATTAAGCAGAAAGAAGCTGCATGAAGATTTACAAACTATTGTGGCATATAAACAAAGGCACTATGTAAAGCTTAATCATCACATTAATGTAAGAATGCATCAGCATCAACATCATGATCTGAACTCTCATTTAAACAAAACCAGAAATGCTGTGAACTGCTCAGAGGAAACAAAGAGGACTGAAAACAAAATGTTCCATAAATAAAACTGAACTAAGTCCCGTGTCACAACCCTAAAGAGAGAACGGCAGCCTGTGGAAAGAGAAGGGAAAGTGTGAAACAGGAAGAGGAAGAGATATTAATGCAATCAACAGGAAGCTGCTATGGAAACCACGCAACAACAGTGCAAACACTGTTCCTACAACAACAGAAGAGCGGGATCGAGTGTCCTCTGTCACGCTATTCAAGCTCAAACACATTCAGTTAAACACACAAGAAGAGTGAGAGTTACCTGGAGCATCTTAAAGGCCTTGAGGAAGCCCGTGTGTGGCAGAAGAACCCCTGAACACACACCCACACTGTCTCCACACCTGAGAGAGACACACACACACACACACACATCAGACACCAAACACACACCATCTGCTT
>NW_015540898.1:1709039-1728869 GCF_001515605.1 Sinocyclocheilus anshuiensis
TTTTTTTCATTATGGTAAAATCTGTCATTAAACATACTTTAGTTATTGAAGATTTCCTGCCATATAGTTTCCATTTTGCCACAGGGTCTTTTCCTTGTGCGCTGAAGATGTCAACCGTTAGACCACCCTACACACACACACACACACACACACCCACACACACACACACACACACACACACACACACACGTCACTCTCATGAAACACAACGCTTTTGAATCAAATGTGTATTTATCTAGAAGTTTTTCAAACATCCTTCATTTAGGAATCCTCCATGGACAGCTTATGAATATAATCAGCTTTAGTTTTATCTCATGCTTTAGGCAGCAATTGATACATTTTATCAAATTGATACAAATGAGTAAAATACATGTTTCACAGTTTGATATTAGAAAATGGAGAAATTAAAGGCACAATATGTAATTTTCGCCGCTGGAGGGCGCGTATTCAAAAACAAAGAGACAAAGGCGTAGTTTGATGACGCTGTGACTGAGTGTGGAATCATGGGGTGTGCGGTCGTCACTGGTCTATTAAAACACACAACATATTAAAGCGTCTTTGGTGTTTCCATGTTTTCTACAAAACAAAACTCGAGGGGTTATGACGTCATTGGCAGGTGACACAATGACACTATGGACACGCTCCGTGTCACTAGTTAAAATTGCTTATTTCTCTGGATTTAAACATTCTTCAAAACATTTGGGATAATGTAAGTACACAAGTCAGCAAAATATGTAACACTGTTCTAGTGGTTTTTGGATATTTTAATTAAAAATATTACATATTATGCCTTTAAGACAGCCATAAATATTAGTATTGAAATTTTACAGTTAAAATGTAAAAAAAAAAAAAAAAAGTTTGCATTTTTCTAAAATACTCTATTTGTATTTCACAGTGAAATATTACAATAGTAATTTTTGCATTTATTTAGTAACAACAACAACAACAATAAATATGGCTGCAAGCAGCAATTAAGGGGCCAAGCACTACAGAAGCAAAACATCAGACCAACTGCAGCAATGAGTAATTGAAGCCATTTTAAGATCATTTAAGTCAAAATGCCTGAAAAATTATAAATACATCCACTAGTAATATGATTTAATGGCTTATCACTTTTGACCAATAGGTGTCATCAAATCGATGTGGTGTGTTCTTTGTGAGTTGACAATGGCACACGCACAGTTTGGTGTCAATATGTCAAAGCTTTGCTGAGATACAGCCTCAGACGTAGCCTGGCATCATGCCTCAAATTTTTTTGCGGTGCGATACAAAAACGGTTTTGTCTATCAACACGAAATCCATAACTTTTTGCCAGCATTGTCTGAAGATGATCTGAGCCAATTTTGGTGAAAATCAGACAAACCGTCTAGGACAAGTTCGAAAAAGTTTTTCAAACTATTAAAAATTGCTAAAAATCTTGACACATGGAATTTAAAATTTTGGTGTCCATTTGACTCCGCATGAGCCAAGAAACTTTACGGTTCAAAAGTTATTAGCATAAATATAAGTGCAACTTTGAGCTGTTGGTGGTGCTAGAGGGTTTGAGTTAGAGACTCCAAACTTGCTATGGCGACAGATCAGACTGTCCTCTATCTGTGTGCCAAATTTCATAACTTTCCCACAAGCTGTTCTATGGGCTGCTATAGACTTCCAGAGCGGAAGAAGAAGAAGGCCTAGATACTAGTAAAATCTGTATATTGAATAATACGCGTCAAATAATGTTCTTAGTCTTTTCTTCCTGCGGGGAAGCATCCCAGCCAGAAACTACAATTGTTTACTATAAATTCAATGGAAATTAAAATAAACAATTTATTGTTTAACCAAAATACCAATAATGGCCAGAAAAAAATTAATAAATGATGTGTGACTTAATTATAAACAAGCCCGAAATACACCGGGAGTCTTATTTTGAAATATCTATACTACTGCAGGCTGATCCTTCAAATGAGAGATAAAATATGCATACTTACAACCGTCTAAAACCTATTATATAAATATCATAAAGTAGACATTATCATAATTCATCAACTTGAGTTCATAAGTAATCGCTTGGCATAAATGTGCGCTATTCATTGACTGAGAATCACTTTGAAGCAGTCTGAACTCTGAAGCGCCGCCTTGTGACACTGCAGCACTCTTTTTTTAATGAAATCATTGCCTTTTGAAGTTTAATATCGCGATTTATGTTTTTCCATCCCCAAAATATAAGACGTCTTAAAATGATCATTTAGACGTTTGTTTTACCATCATGCATTGAAGACTTTTTATGACATTAAATTTAAGAAAACTTTTGCTTTATTCGCACTCATGCTCCTAAATACATTTTACAGTTCGCACACTTCTATTTTTAGTCGCAAATCATGCAACCCTAGATTACAGTGAGTTTCTGACTATCTTTTTTCACTCTTTATCTACATGTGGGAGTGTAAGGAAAACGAATTTACAAAAGGAACAAACCATGGGTTGAAGAACACTGTAAAGGTCAAAAGCTAGAGGACACGCTGACCTGGAAGATCTCTTTCAGGTCCTGTACAGTGACCTCGAGCTTGATGACGGGAATCTTCCCAGCTGCCATCTGCTTACACCTCTGCTCCACGTCCAACAGAGAGAGAGCGCTACGACACACACAGCACTGCAGCTCAGCTAGATTTCACTTCTTAGTTTAAAGCATCTCAAATAAACAGCAGGTAAAGTACTGTCGACTACTGGCTCACATCAGGGGCTGGAAAGGGAACAGACGGTGTTTACTTGTTTTGGAGCTGGTAATCACAGTACAGGCCCGTGTCAGAGACTCCCTCTCGACACACGCGAGCGCTGAAGAGATTCTCCATCACACTCGCTAACACACACGCTCCGGTGCGCCACACCACCTACAGCAGAGACACACTCACTGTCAATCACAGCAAAACATGCCCAGAATCTATCAAATAAAGCTTATTAAATAAATAAATAAATAAATAACATCATACTATTCAACATCAGCATCAAATATTTAAAAAAATATTATTATTTGATATTTATGTTTTTAGGGTGAAATATTACTCAGACATGTTATTGAGAGTTAACTCTTTGAGACTCAAAAGCTGGCACCTGTCTCCCCTCCAGCGAGTCAAAACCCAGCAGCTGCAGTTCACAGTCCTCCACAAGAGGGCGACTTAGGTCCCACAGAGCTCCATTCACTCTGCTCGCCACTGCACCTTTAACACTGCAAACACACACAGATACACACATTATGGCAGAACTAACAATTAGTAACAACAGTCTAAAGTGGACTTAAAATAATTTTTTTTAAATAAAAAAAATATATATATTGGTGTAGGATTTACTTAATTATCTGTGAAATTTGCTAGCAATTTCTGATGAAAACAGCAAAAATAAATAAATAAATAAACAAAAAAAAAATATTGGTGTAGGACTTAATTATCTGTGAAACTTACTAGCAATTTCTGAGTGAAAACAGCAAAAAAAAAAAAAAAAAACCTTAAATTAATTAATTAAAAAATATTGGCGTAAGATTTAATTAACTGTGAAATTGAGCAATTTCTGAGTGAAAACAGCAAAAATAAATAAATAAATAAATACTGGTGTAGGACTTAATTATCTGTGACATTTATTAGCAATTTCTGAGTGAACACAGCAAAAAATAAATAAATATAATAAATAAATAAAAATATTGGTGCAGGATTTACTCAATTATCTGTGAAATATACTAGCAATGAGTGAAAGCTGAGTGAAAACAGGATACAAACAAACAAACAAACAAGAAGATACTCACATTATGGCAGAACTAATTAGTAACAACAGTCCAAAGCAGCACTTAAAATAAAAAAATGAAAATAAAAATAGAAAATAAAATATTGGTGTAGGATTTACTTATATATATATATATATATATATATATGGGCTTTGAAAATTGTGTTGGACAATGCGAGACCTTCGAGTCAAAAAGGTTGACAATCACTGCTCTAAAGTACGGTTCACAGCAAGTCAGGAGGCGTGAGTCTGAGGCTTATATTTACCGTTCACTCTTGGCGATCTGTAACGGCGAGGTCACGCCAGCTGACCCTTTGACCGTCCTGCCGTCAGCCAATCGGATGGTCAGATCCGCTCTCGATGCTTTGTGCTCCTCAGCAGCTCCAGTCGCAAGCCGATCACAGAGAGACTGGAAGATCCGCAAGCGCTGGGTCTGACAGGCAGACGGATGCAGCTGGAACAGAGAGAGAGCATGTAACCAGTCACTGTGCAAGCACTACCTCAGAGGTAAATATGAGGGAGGGCTGAAGATAAACCACTGGAATTCTGTAGTCTCACAGACAAACTTTACAACTGTACTAAACTGAGGTATTTAATCACACGCACACTTTACATTTACATTTAGCAGACGCTTTTATCCAAAGCGACTTACAAATGAGGACACTGGAAGCAATCAAAATCAACAAAAGAGCAATGATATGCAAGTGCTATAACAAGTCTCAGTTAGCTTAACACAGTACACGTAGCAAGGGTTTTTAAATAATATAATAAATGAAAGGAAAACAGATAGAATACAAGCAGAAAATGCATAGAGTGCAAGTCTAAAAGGGACAAGTGTTTTTGTTTTTAATAAAGAATAGAATTAGAATAGAGAGTGCTAGACTTAGAGGGTCAAATAAAGATGTAAGAGATGTGTTTTTAGTCGTTTCTTGAAGATGGCTAAGGACTCAGCTGCTCGGACTGAGTTGGGCAGGTCATTCCACCAGCAGGGAACAGTTAATGTAAAAGTCTGTGAAAGTGATTTTGTGCTTCTTTGGGATGAACAATAAAGCGACGTTCACTCACAGAACGCAAGTTTCTAGAGGGCACAAAAGTCTGAAGTAATGAATTTAGGTAAATGGGTGCAGAGCCAGTGGTGGTTTTGTAGGCAAACACTAATGCCTTGAATTTTGGTCTGTAGTTCTCTAAAAGAGATGGGTTAAGGGTGGGGTTCTTAAGTAGTGGGGTTATATGAGCCTTATGACTTTTTAAACCGGTCTTTGGAAAAAAAATAAAAGAAAAAAGTAATACCTCAAGATCAGAGAACTAAATTGATTGGTATCAATGGCATAAATAGATCAGACTGACCACATACCGAATCTTTTATAACAACATACAGTGAGGCCCACAAATCTGAGACCACTACTGAAAATATGCTGCATTAATTACATTACGAATTACTAACCAGAATTAGAATTTGAGTTAAGAATTGAACTAAAAATTAATTTGAATTTTCGGTGTCTCCTTTGCTTTAACAAGAGCAGCACTGAACTAAACCTGATGATCATGTTCTCCAGCATGCTCCGAGATGATTCAGAAGAGCAGTCACATTTCTTACAAAATTGCTTTGAATTAGATGTGTTTTCTGCCTGAGATTAAAATGAATACATTTTAATGTGGTCTGACATTAATCCCCACTGTACTTGTACAATTTACATTACACTAATCTTCACAGAGAGCTTCTCATATCTGTAGATATGAACAAATGTACAATAAATAAAAAATACATTTACATAAATAAAACCAAAACAATGCACAATAAAAAAAATGCATGCATACACACAAAAGTTATAGTTCAAAATGCATCCAGAACTTGCATTATCGCTTTATACACAAGCTATGTTAACCCCATTCTCAAAGATAGCCTAAAACGAGTCAGTCACACTGAGCTGTCAGTGTGTTAGAGCACCACTGAATCATCTCCATCAGTCCTGCACACCTTCCCGTAGCTTCTGCTGCCGCAGACCGCCGCCTGACAGACGCGCCGCCTCCACAACACAGCCACGAACATTTCACGCAAAGCTACGGCTCATCGTTTCTCCTCCAAACACCAAATGTTGCCCTCTCAGCGGGCCGCCATTTTCCCGGAACTACTACACCGTCACAGAGCAAGAAACCCGATTCGCCGAAAAATTCGAAGGAGGGCGGGCTCTGTGTGCGCAACAACCAATGAGAAGCGAAGCAAGACGTGCGTCACGAGCGTCCGCTCAGTGCGTAAGAAAACACATTAACTGACAGCACTCTCCTGCATGCGAACACACGCCACATCCAAATACACGGACTTCACGGAGAACTGGAAAAACAGACAACGGTGCAGGTTTATGAACGCAACACTATATCTATGTCGAACCAAAGCAAAATAATATATTTAGAGAAACAAGCTCAAGCTAAACTCCCCTGCTCCATCACTTGTCTCCAGTTGCCTGAGCTGATGCGTCTTCGCACGTGCACTCACTACACCACCGTTACTTCTACAGGATCCTAGAGACGAAATGCAAAACACACTTTTATATGTGTCCAATTGATAACTAGTGCACTAGTGGGTGCTGTCTCCTGAAGGACATTGTTCCACAGTATTGATATGAGCATTCACTATTAGATAAACAATCACAGACTTGTTAAAAAAATGTTTACTATGCAGATTACTGCAAATGTAACATTTGAAGCTCAGTAATCTGACTCGCTGTATTAAACAGTTAAAGCACATAAGTGTGTTTCAGACACAAACCAAATGTGTAAATCTGATGTTGGTATCTGTTTGCAATGTATTAAACCACAGTCCTTCATCATTAGCCGTCTTTAGTTCTGTGCAAACAGTGTAAACTTGAAAGTACACTCTCAAAAAAAAAAAAAAAAAAGCTGTTTTTTAAAGGTACATTTTTGTTACTTTTAGGTATTAATATGTACCTTTAAGTACAATTGTGTACCTTTTTTTTCCCTTTCTGAGAGCGTACAGCGAGTGTTTTATATTTTTATGATCTACTGGTCATTGAAAAGCCTAACATTGGGGAAAATGAGTGACCCTTCCCTGCCGTAGGATTGCTAAATTTACAAAACTAAGCCAAATTCAACAAGTGCACAATTTTTTTTTTCCAGATATGAACAACACAATCAAGTAATCACTGATCATCATCAGTGACATTAAATAAACTATACAATACTGTGACAATGTTTGGAAGCACATACAATTTCAGTGATCATTAAGGATGCCAATGTGAAAAATGAGGATCTCCTCCAATTGACATGATATCTGATGATGCTTAGCTGGATATGTGTGCAGAATTCCCGTTTAGTGAATAGGAATACACTACAACAACACTATGTCGTTGGTGTGGAGAAATTACTAGTCTACTCTATGTTGTCCCTAACCTCTGGAAGGATAAGTGTCAGGAATATAAATGCAAAAGAAAAAAAACAGAACTTGGAGATGTAAACACAGTTGTTTAAATTTGCTGTTTGTTCAGTTTCTTAATACAGAGCTTACCATCAGTCATCAATATCATTACTGTAGGGCCACAAAACTCAAGCCTGCATTTACCAATAGAAAACAAACTCTGTATTTGCAAATGGTCCCGTTGTGCCTGTTTGAAGGTTGTTGCAGAACAATTAGGCACTTCAAGGTTTTGTTTTCTGAGAATAGTGCTGTACATTAGTTTGATTAGCCAGTCTATCCAGACAGCTATCTGTACCTGTATATGACTGAATGAAACCAGATTTTACTGCAAATTTGAATTTCATTGCTTGTGCATAACATGCTGATGTGCAACAAAGCTGGCACTGCAAATACTGTTAAATAAGTGTGTAGGTTCTTTGAAATACTCCTTGTGTAAAGCACTCTACAATGAATGCACATGTTGTCCAAATGAAGACACCAAACCACGCTCTTCAAATATTCAACATTTCTGCACTTGAAGGAAAGATTTCAACTATTTTGTTCTTACACAATGCATGCAAACTACAATGATGTACAGGTTGTATTCACATTTAAGTTGTCAAACATTTTTTTTGAAAAGCAGTGTATCAACATTGTTGTGAAAGGATGTAGTATTTGATTTAGTTTTAGGAACAATGCATTCTGAAAATGCAATGCATGAAAGTGTGGCTTGTGTAGAACACAAAGACAGAAACACACATTTCAGTCGTGTGTACATGATAAAGGGTTAAACTGTCATAATCTTAAATCCTAGAGACAAAGAACCGACTTAGATTAACATTTCATATTCAATGGGAAATTTAGAATAATTAAACCTTATGAGGAAACTAATTCTTTCCTCAACTTTCATTTGAACCTAAAATTCAGAGTCATGTTTTCAAGCTCTGCACATTCCTGAAAAGGTTGGACATCAAGTTATAAGACTGAACAGAACTGCTTTTAAGTAAAAACAAAATGACAGAAAACAATCCAGGTACATTTGTTCTTGAAAAGAACAGTCTCCTTCCTTTCAATAATATTTCTAGACACAATGCTTTTATTAATCAGAATACATGTAGGAACTATGAAGCAAAAAAAAAAAAAAACACGCAAAGAGCTCTTGAAAAGCACTCAGAAACTACCGAGTAGTTATGCCTTGAACACTTGGTTAGCTTATATGCAATGTGAGCCAAAATCTTCACATCTTGGTGAAGGTTTATAAAGTGGCTGTATTTTTGCTTTATGAAGCTTAAGGATCACTACAAGCCATCATGGTTGCCTAGCATTACATCTTTGTCAATAATGTAATCACTCAGGAATAAAACACAGTTGAAATCCACTGGTTTTCAGCTCAAAGTGAAAGAGTAACAGAGGTTTCACAGACAGAAAACAGTAATCTGTAACCTGTCAACAGCAGAAACAAGTATTTACATGGGAAGAATTAGAAAAGCAAGTGTTATAGGGTGGAGAAGTGAAGGAACAGTTACTGGAAGGAAAGAAATAATCTGTGTATCCACTTACAAGTCATCCATATATCACACACACTCATACACTCCATAACCGCTCTCTCACATTACACCAATTGAACAGGATAACCACCTTTTGCCTTCCTTCATATTCCATGGATGTTTCTGGATCTCCACATTCTCCTCCTCCTAGTTCATCTTTAGAGTATCTGAAAACTTCTCTTTCACTGAGAAGAGTAGTGCTGTAACATGGCTGCTCTGGGGCAGGGCGTGTCAGTGCATGTGTATTTACATGCAGTATACGTCTCACGCTGCGATTCGCAGGTGATGCTAGCTTGCTACACTGCCTATTTCAGGTTGTGCAGAGCATTTAGCACTCATTCTAAGATGCTAATATCGAGGGGGCAAGAACGGTCTTTTGGGTGGGTTGAAAGGCCCACCGCCGAAACTACCAGTGGGACGCTTTGTCCCAGGTAGGAGGGGTTCACGGTTACGGGAGGGGGGCGGTAGGGGCAGGGAACCTCTGGGAAACTGTGGGGAACGACGCGCGTGATGCTGGTTTGGTAATTGGAGGAGGGGCAGAGGGGAAGAAGGGCGGCGGGGTCTCTGATTCAGGGTGTTGATGGGTAGGCGGTTGGGAATAGACAAATGAGGATGGGGTTCCCCAGCTGGGGATGGAGGAGTAGGTGTGGTTGGGGTAGAGGGTGATGGTGGTGTGGGACTGGGTCCCTCTCGAATTCTGCCCAGGAGGGGTGGAGGAACTCCCGGGGTGCCAGGACGGTGAAGAGGTGGGGTGTGGCGCAAGACGAACTGCTCTTTCACCGTGCCTGGGCGAGGGGGATCTCCTAACAAGGAAGGGAGTTGGGGTTTGCCGCCTCTAGGAGGGGCACTGCCACCGCTACCTCCATGCCCCGCTCCATCAGGATGGAGGTTGGCAGGTGGGTAGGGTAGGACTCGGTCTATTGGTACAAGGACACCACCAACCATAACAGTGGAGTTTGAGGAAAGGGGGAAGTCTCTGGAAGGAGGTAGGGTTTGAGGGATGGGAGCAAGGGGTAGTGGGACTGGAGGAATGGAAGAGGGAAAAAATGGAGGGGGAGGATGGTGTTGAGGAATGCCATGAGAAGGTCGTGTGGGGTCTTCGTTTGCATAGGGTGGAGGTGGATACTGCAAAGGGGGTGGAAGGTGAGCAGGAAGAGGAGGAGGAAGAACAGGAAGAGGAGGGGCCATTCCCAACTCCTCAGAATTCTCATGGCCACGACTACCAGGGTGGTGTGGAGGCGGGGCTTCCATAAACTCCTCCTCTTCATACCAGGCCCCACCCACTCTAGAACCAGCACTGCTTCCTCTTCTCAGTACTCTTCCAACCACGCGGATGCTTTCCACTGTCTGGATGCGGTTACCATAATCAAGGGTTTCGATTGGTGCTCCTTCACTGGAGGATGAAGAAACAACAGTCTCAATGCGATGGTAGTGGTCTCCATTGTCAGCTGAAGCTTTCCTTTCCTTGTCTTTCGTCCCGTCGCCAGATCCTCCACTTGGCCTACAGGAGGATGCACTTTTCTCTCCCTCACCATCCATCTTTGCCTTTATCTTCTGATCCTGCACCATGGCAGCTGATGGAATGTTCAAACCTGGTACTTTTCTCTTCAGCCCTTCTTCCTCTTTGGTTTTAGTCATGGCCTTGACTGGTTTAGTCACACTTAGGCTAAAGGCGGCAAGTCGTGAGGGTGGTGGTGTGCGGTAATCCCTGTCTTTCCGCTTTTTTTCTCCCAGAGCCTCTCGTGGAGTGATCACAGCATCCCAGGGGTCACTGAGATAGGCTGTAGGTGAAAGGTTACGACCTCCAGACAGACCTGCACTCTGAGGCTCACTGAGTACATGGGGTGAGTCCATAATTTCATCTTGGGTGGGTGTGCTACCACTCTCATCTCGGACAGGGGTGCCATCCAGATTGTCTCCACCAACAAGGAGAGGGCTATTGCTGCCTACGTCGTCTAAGCCAAGTCCGAGAGCACTGAAACCAGGATTCCCCTGCAGGAAACTATTGATCTTCGATTCCAGGCTGGGCATTACCACAGCCTCGGTCTTGATTTCTTTCCCTCTCTCTTTCTTATCTTGTTCTCTTTCTTTCTCTCTTTCCCTCTCTTTCACCTTCTCCTTCTCCCACTCTCTCCCTTTCTCTCGCTCAGTTTCTCGCTTGAAATTGTTGCCCGTGGCCTTTAGGGCCTTCGGCGTTGTTGGGGTGGTTGTGGTGGAGGTCGCTGCAGCTGTGGTGACAGCTGAAGATGAAGAGGCAGGTGAAGATGGAACAGGGTCTGGAGTAGTGAGAGTGCCTGAACGCGCTGATGAAAGGAGAGAAGACAAACCTGCAAGATAGAGAGTTAATAAATATCAAAATAATTACTCGTTCAAACAGGTTCCCCCATCTTGACAAACAGATTAGAAATCAATAGTGTACAAGTAATGTGTCCTACCCTGCAGGTTGGGGCTGCGAGTCTGTGTTTTTGTGAGAGCATTCAGAATGTTCTCGGGGGAGAAATCCACTTTGGACAAGATGCTGGCCAGAGGATTGGATGAGGGAATGCTGCCAGGGGTCAAAGGAGGGGCTTTGGAGGAGGAGGCGTGGTTGGATGGTGTGGTAGGTGTGCCAGGGGAAGGACGGGACACAGGGCTGACACCTGGGTGTTGAGAAAGAAAAAAAACACTGTTATGACCTACAACTCTTCTCAAACTCTTTCAGCGGCCTTGGCTTTTAGTACAGTAGGGTGAACATCGGCAAATAATGAGAAGGTTGTATTGATCATTCTAAACATAAAAGCAACATACTTGAATGGTATTTTTACTTCCGGAACCTGTCTGTTGTGCTCTGCAAATAGGAAGCTCACCAGTGGTCTTCATTGCATTGGAGATAGAGCTCAGAATGGAGCTGATCTTGCCCAGATCTACATTGGCCAAGTTCACCTGCAGGGGGGAGGGGCTAACAACTTGAGCAGGTACAGGTGTCGTGGTAATGGGTGTGGTGTTCGAAGGAGGTGTTTGACTGGTTGATGACCCAGACACCGTCTTTGTGGGAGTTGCCAAAACCTGGGATGGTTTAGAAGCGGTAATCTGGGAGCTTTTTGTGGCTGCATTTGTCATCTTGGATACAGATGGAAGACGTGACTTCTCTTTCCTCTCGTCAACTAGAGGACAAAGAACGATGTCAGTTATATGTTACATTTGTGACATCTGAATTTATTAATTGAATTTCCCCTCTGCTTTCTCTCACCAATGATTCCAGCATTTGCTGTCGTTTCCTCTTCCTCAGACATGTCCATGTCCTCTATGTCTCTGTTGTCCTTCTGTTGCTCCAAACCTCTCACTCCGTTTCCATCCCCACTTCCCGAACCGATCCTGGAACTCATGCCATGGAAGGGCGACTCTGAGCCAGTGGGGGACGGGGCGTCCTCAGAGGGGGAAGGGATGGGAGAATCATCCAGACTGGGCAATGTGGCCTTCAGAGCGTCCAGCTTACGCTTCAGGCTACTGACGCGATTGGCGAAAGCTTTATACGCCTACGGGAACCAGTGAGGGGTTTGACAGAAGCACAATATGAGGATACATGATTAATGGTAGATCAAAAGGCCAATATTTGGCTACGAAACTAACATCAGCCATTACCCACGCCCTCTTGGTTGATTAACAGAAGTCTAACCTCAGAAAGCAGATTTTCAAATTTTTTCATATATTTTTGTGTAGTTAGTGGTGTTTGGCAAAACAAACTTGTTCACAAATCTTGTGAACAAATATAGCATCAAGGCATCAAAGTTGACTCACATTGGCAACAATTTTGACCTCTTTGTATTGCATCTCATAAAAGATATCTGTGTTTCCCAGCGCCTCCAGCAGCGGGGGTCCTGCTTTTATCTGGCCCTCCATGAACGTCACAAATTCCTGCAGCTTTGTGCTTCCCTCCTCAAAGTCCTTTGAGAACTTATTCCCTCCTGCTTTGTCTATGGATGTAAGTAGACAAGAGTTTGAAAAACCTCTCTCTAAACAGTTCTATAGTGCTGTTTTTGGGAAATATTTCATTACCTTTTAACCTTTTGAGGGCCTCGGTGCTGCAGACGTCTACTCTGAGAGCAGCTAGCTGCTTCTCTCTTAAATCACTCTCATCCAGAGAGTTCTTGTAAGATATTAACCGCTCTACAAAATCATGTGGCTGACAAAGAAAATACATTAATTATTAGCGTAATAATTATAATAGGGGAAACGTTCAATTGAACCTAAAGACAGATCATGACTTACTACAAACTCTGCAACAATTTTAGACTTCAGAGCAGTTTTGGGGTTGACTGGGGCTGCAAAAATGAAAAAAGAAAACACAGGGTCAAGTTATTTTAAGAAATGATTTTTTACACTTGGTCACTTAATGCATTAATGCATGATTTATTGGATAGCTATTTGTTCAGATATGCACTCTTTATTAATATTTGACCACATAAAGGTTTCTTCGCAAACCATATGGCTGCTGGTATTTAAGAATATTAAAGTAAATAATACATTTATTAATGTTGCAAATGTTGTTCCAGATAATTTCATAAGGTAATATTACTAATTTGTTATGTCTTTATTACGATGACAAATACAAACCGATTACTTAATTTTTGATTTTTTTTTTTATACAAACTTCTTTTTTTTTATTGTTTATTTGTGAGCAACAAGGCTATTTACACTGCAAACACAGGGTAAACTATATAAGAGCTACAATTTACAAAAACATAAGACATTTCAGCTTAATACAAGACAATGTGACTACCGTGTGTTCAGGTGATACCATCCTAAATATTCAAAAATATTTATACAAGCAAATGCAGTTGTCTTAATTTTTTAGGAAGTGGATTCCCTTTAAGATGATTATATTTAGACATTAAGAAGTTTAAAAATCTCTGCATTAGACTTGAACCCAGCATTGAGATTGGAAGCGTACACCTCAGAAACTGACCAGGAGAAGGCTGTTGCTCTTTCACTTTCTCCTTGTCCTTTTCCTTGTCCTTTTCTTTTTCCTTTTCCTTCTCTTTCTCTTTCTTCTGCAGACTGGCCTTCAGCTCAGAGATCAGCTCCTCCGGATAAACGTTCCGCTCCTGCCAAATACTGAAGATCCTGTCCACTGACTTACACACTTTAGCATCCCTACAAACACACAGAGAGTCAGCATAGAATGTCACTACTTCTGTACTAATCAAATAGATACACAAACATGTGATTCACTAACTTGACCAGCAGGGCGGCGTCTGGCAGCACATCAGCGAAGGTGGTTCGGTAAATAATAGCGTTCTTCCTTTTGCAATTCTGAATGACATCATTAGCGAGGTAGAAGAGATTCAACCTGTGATTGGCATCCGCTGTACAAAGAAAAGAAGAAAACAGGGAAAAGATTTATTAGAATGCAACAATACCATAATACAAAGAGCTTACATAAAGCAACTCAAATTTGATATTGTGCAGGCATACAGACAGCTGATGAAGTGAGATTAAGATGGTAGAACTCAAGCTGTATTTACACGAGCACAAACTCCTCATAGTTTCAAAAGTCTTTTAAATACAATTAATTATAAATATTTTTTTCCCGGCCATGAAACTGTTTTTGCAAAATCGAACATATTTAATAACATATATATCTGTAGCCATTTGAAATTAGAGATAACCACTGCATATGCACAATCCAAACAACGATGCTACACACATGTAGCATGTAGTATTAAATTTGATTGTATAATTTCAGCATTTGAAGCAAAAACAGAATGGTACGACTTTAGCTTTGTGAAATTATGCAACATAAAACATCTGAAAGAAACAAAACAGCAGACGGGGTGAATGTGAATGCAAATTCACTCTCTGACAGCAGGTGGCGCTTCTGGAACAGCAGCAATACAGCGGTTCCTTGGTTACAAAGCAGCACTGCCTTATAAACACTACTTTAATGTGCATTATACAGAGGCAATATGATAAGAAAATACCATCTAGACTTTTCTGAAGACAGTCAGTTCCCCTCAAAGATATCCCTATAAGACCCCACCCCAGTATTCATATTTTTCTTCCAATATTTCGAGCATTGCGAACAGCGAGCATTCTGTGCATTATTTTCTCTGTGCCCGTCTGTTAATTGTAGGCCTTTCTTGTAAGAGATAAACCCTTGAGATTTATTTTGATGGAACTGTAGTTGAGATTTTATTTTGGCAGAAAACTCCAGCTTCTATGAAAACAGGTTTACCAATGCATCTCATAACAAATCTAGTGAAATACTGTAATCATCTGCCCATTAAACTGTTGAAAATTATGCAAATGTGAAAAAGTGTAACTGGTGCCTGCTGCGTTCCCAGATGCGCGCTAAACTCAGAGCACAGGCAGTAATGGAGTTCACTGCATTCACTGTGAACTGAGCCATTCTGAGACGCATAAAACACCGGATCATGACCTATGAACATTAGATTTTCTCATGGTGTTTCATTTAACCTATATAAAATGGGCCCAAAAAGGATAAACATTCAACCTTAAAAATGTCTGAATGTAGTTTATCTAGATGCAAAATATCAAACAAGTGACATCTGCGAACAAATTATGCTACCCAGCACACGTACATCTGCAAGATGCCTGTTAAAGATCGCTCTGAAAGATCATCTGAAAAGCATCTGCTGTGTACAAACATCTGATAGACGTCTTTTAAGATGCCAGTTTTACATACATTCTTAATCATAAACATCTTAAAGACATTTTCTAAACGTCTATTTGACATCTGATAGGAAACATCCTATAGACGTATTGCACTCTAAAAAATACGTCTTGCAGATGTAAATGTAGACGCAAATAGACATCTCAGTGATGTACATGTGCTATCAAGGACAGCATTTGTTAATAAGTTGCTATTTATTACATTAATTTAGTTGGTTTCAATCATTTATTAGGGTGCTTTTCCACTAGCAATTTTGGTGTGCACCCGGGTTCAATTGACTTCAGATATTGGTACATTAGGATAATGTGAATGCTGTCTTCCGAACTTGGGTGCACCCGCGAACCGCAACCGAGTCCACTTAAAAGGGTTGGTCTGGGGTACGTTTCAAGTGAACTCTGGTACGGTTTGCTGCTCATATGTACGCAATCGTACTAAATCGTGGAAGTGAACCGCTATTAATGATTTATTATTTGATAAAAATGTGTTTGTTTCACTAACTTTCCTGACAAGTGTGACTGACGTGCTGCAAGCAGAGTGCTGTATATCTCATTTCTGTTCGCGTCAGCATTCTTTAGAGCATTTGCAGTACATTCATAAGGCAGACGTAAGTGGCGTTATGTACTGAAGCTTTGGAAACAAAACCACCGGTTCAAAACCATAAATATAAAAGTGAAGGGAGCAATGCTACGCATTTTGCCACCTTCTCCTGCGCCGTCGTTTCTAAGCAATGGGGTAAACAGCTGCTGGCTTGACACAAACGACCCGCGGTTCGGTCCCAAATAAAATAATATGAACGCAGTCCAGCGGGGGGGAGCAATCGAACCAAGTGTGAAAGCACCCTTAAAGGTAGGGAAAAGATCTGACATGATTTTTCCAATTTTAACAGGCATGTGAAGACTTTTTATACCTACTGAATAAATATGAATCCTTTTTTCAATCAACCAGATATAATTTTCAACACTGGATGCATGCCACACAAAAATTTGTTCATTCTCACATTGGTCCGAATTAAAATTGTAGATGGACTGAATGAAAATGCTAATTCACTCTCTGACAGTATATGTCGTTTATGTAAGAAGAAATGCATTGAATACCCTGGTTACCCCGTACACAAAACAGCACTGAACTTATAAAAACTAGGCCTACTTTTAGGCATTAGGCAGGATAAAAACAACATGCCAATTTCAGAAATAAATATGATCTTAGATATGCACAAATCATGGCAAAAATGGCAAATTCAACTGAAAGGCGACACATTTTTGAGAGTGAATTCTGTAGAGCTGTGAAGTGCTGGTCTCTCTTTTTGACAATCAGCACTCATTTGTATGTGCCACGGGAAGCAAAAGTGACAAACACACATTTGTGAATCAAACATACACAATACAAAACACACAATAAAATAAAATCACACGCCCACACACTAAATTATACTCACAAATTCAACTTAACTTATTAAAACTTTGATATTTAAGTCTTATATACAGAGATGCATTTGACATCAATCACCAAGGTAAGAAACAATGTTATAAAACTTTGTAAAGAGTCAGTGTGGAACATGAGAGCAGTTTTGCACTGGTCTCTCTGAAGAGGTGCAGCCCATGTTATTTCCTGGGTGTGTGAGCTTAAAGCTGAGCTTAACTCAGTTAGAAATGTCTGACACTTTATGATAAAGTGCAAACAGTTAGCTGTGAAGGGTGGACTCCTCTGACACAAATGAAGAATTTACTCAAAGGCACTGTATATCTTACATTACAGTTCACACTGTGTGTAGTCTGATTCCTAATAGTTATATCCAACAGAATCATTTAACTGATTTTTTACATTTATTATTATTATTATTTTTTTTTACTAATTATCCAAATAATGTATGTTCCATTATTCCAATAATAATGGAATGCACCACTTCCTGTATTTTGCCGGTTAATCGACATTGGCGAAATGCAATCGAGGATTTTTTTTGTACTCTAATTTAATCAAGGAATCGTGACAGCCCTAAACATAATGCTACTTAAACTTACATCTACACAACCTGACACCAATGTACAAAAGAAGTTGACCGTTCTAATAAGAATGTGTAACTTACGCGGTGAATGCACTCTTCCAGTGAAAACGCATTGACACACAAGCAACTAAACACAACGAAGGACAACATTCTATCAAAATAGTGTTCTCATTATAATAGTATGTTTATGGCACATTGGCACTGCACATCTTACACTTAACTGTATTTTCATTAAAGTGATTCCAGGCATCACAACACGCTTTCACTTCAGTTATCCGGTCAGAATAGCATGGACGGTCCCAACACCAACCAATCAGACCTCACGCTACCACCCAAAACGCCACTTCCAATCCAATCGCAATAAAAGAAAAATAAATATTTTCAAGGTCACACAATCATCTATTTCATGTTTAATCATCGCTATCAAGTACTTGTACCATCCCTACAAATTTCAATTACAAATGTCATTGCATTAATTACATTATAAATATTTACTGAAAATCAATATAAATGACAATGAAAATAAGACATCTCATTAATGTGGGAGGAGAAACCAGTGGATAGACTATGACCATAAATTTCTGAAAAATGACATTCCTTCACCAGACCAGTATTTGTTCATTTGTCAGATGATTAGTGCCCACTTGACAATGATTTTTTATGTGATTTTCATGGGATTCTGCCTATTTTCATAACAATACAGGGTGTTTAGATGAGAAAAGCTAAGCAGGTGTAGCGATTAGCCTGATATAGGCTACAAATAACATATTTCAGCAACATTATATGGCCAAAACACACATAAGATCACAATCGGAAGTTATTACCAACACTCAATGGTGGTTTTCGGTCATGTAGTGTGGATGGTAGTGGTCGACCGATATTGTTTTTTTGACAGCCCAGGGATCAACGCCAGGGCTCGCAAAATTTCAAAATCGCTGGTAGCCCTTCGGGCAGACATTCTTCAGATTTTGGTAGCCCAAAATGAATTTAAGTAGCCCGAATAAAAAAAAAAAACAAGACGACATCGTCTGAACTTCACTGCGGATAAATCAGCATGACTAAAAACTTAAATAATTGCTTTTTCTTTTTTTTTTCAAATAACAAGTCAAGAGAGTAGCGGTGCAACGGATCACAAAACCCACGGCTCGGATCATATTGCATTATCATATCAGATTTTGAGTAACAGATCGGATCATTTTGCAGATGAGCAAAAAAAATATGGTTCTTTATTATTTAAATAACAAAATACTTATTTGATACCACAGCAAAAACTAGTAGCATATAGGGATGTAACGATTCACTCACTCAACAATTTTTCTTTTTAACAAAAATGAGATTTAAGACAAATAATAAATGAAAAAGTGTCCTTTTATTATTTCTCCAACAAAATGCTGCACATTTCTTTGTAAAATTTAAATGTCAAATGACAAAACTGCTGCACATTTCTTTGTAAAATTTAAATGTCAAATGACAAAACTAACTTGAAATTTTTAAACAAATCCCAAATCAAACAAATAATACAAATAAAATAAATCTCTTCATATAAACAAACTAAGGCTTTGCCTGTGCTTTTTCCATTTAAAATCAGAGGCAACCACTGCATTTTAATCATGATCCAAACAAAGATGCTAAATACATGTTATTTAGATTATACATGTTTAGATTGCAATTAGATTGTATAATTTCGAAATTTGGTTTGATTTAGCTTTGTGAATGAGACACAAATGTCACCCTCTGACAGCAGGTGGCGCTTATGGAACAGCAGGTATTTATAGGCTGCTGCCCCTTTAAGACCGAATGCACGGATCCAATATAATGATGCACTTGAGATTTCTTTCTCCACTGTTTACGTTCACTTAAGACATAACCAACTGAAAAGTGGCTCTCTGTGCGCGCTTTGAATGAGTGCGCGCAGCTCCGAATGCGCGTGAATGGTTTAAAACACTTGAATGTTTAAATCGGCAAGACTTGACACGTGCAAACGATGAACTTTACCCCTACAAGCTAGTGAACAACGCAGATCAATGAAGAAATTTTATATCTTGTAATAGATATAAAAAGATATATTACAAGATAGCCCATCGGGCAGGGTGGTGAAACATTTTGGTAGCCAGACTGGAAAACACAATAGCCCCGGGACGTCGGACTAGCGATTTTGCGAGCCCTGCTATTCTCATTCCTGTCTCCTCATCCTGGAGGGTGTGGGATGATTCCTGGTGAGCCCACAGGCAAGATACCTGCTTTAGATCGGTCTACCACAGATGCCTACATGTTGTCAAGGTGGAGGCATTGATACACGACGGTACACCTTCTTCAATATCGATAGAAAAATTGTTCGATATAGCACACGATATAGGCATGTACTATGAGTGACGCAGACAGAACACACAAACACATGCTGAATTGAGTGCTGTGCCTGCCTGTGATGAGGAGATTGTAAATA